>NW_010321125.1:134359-177420 GCF_000700745.2 Antrostomus carolinensis
TGCGTAATGGGACAAGAAATCTGTATTAGGCAAATTAATACCTATGATAACTCATTCTCATGACACAGACTCTAACAAAGGCTAAAGAATTGGAAAACTTGAAATTCTCCTGAAAGATCTGACTGAAAAGAGGAAACTGCAGAAAACTATTGTTCTAAACACAGAACTATAATCTCCAGTCCTCCCTAGACATTGTATACTACACAAAGATGTCAGCTTGAACTGAAGAGGCTCATCAGTTCTCTCTAAACACAGCACTCTGAGAACAGTACAATAAGCTAACAGAACAAAATTATTTTAACTTAACTTTACAAACAGCCAACTATGGAAATAAATTGTGGTAAAATTAACAGGCATAAGAGCAGCTCCAATCCATCTTTTTCTACAGTATATAGAAAAGTCATTATCAGCAACATGAATGCATGCCTATTGTTTAGTGACAAACCCATCAAAAAGAGCATCTGATCAAGAGCCAGAGAACAATACACACTCCATTTTATTTTCTGAATACCAAGGATGGGAACAGTTGATTTCTAATACTTCTGTAAAACCATTTCTTTTTGTTCTGTTGAATCCCCGTCCTGATTGCCTGAGAAGAAAAGCTCAAATCCCCCAAATGCTACCTATTCTGTATTTAAGTAGAAATCTAATTAGCATTTCTTTAAAATGATGCTTTGACTTTAAATGAGGTCATTTGCATGGAGTTAATACTGTCACTCTGATGTAACTATTGATAGCAACTGGTTTATATCTCCATTATACCACAATGAGACAAGAATTAGAACAGAAAAAACAGTTGGCTTTGGGAACCTAATCCAAAGTACTCCAGTCAACTTTTATTCAAGAATATTTATCTAGCCACCAAGGTAACTAAGGGTTGCCGCAAGTGTTTTTCTAATCTTACATGCAGCAGTCAGAATCCTTATTATTAGAATTTTTAAAAAAGCAGCACTGACTCATGATAATTTTTAAACCACAGAGATTATATGCTTGTACAATTACTAAAATTTAAAACCCAGCTTCGTCGAAACAGTGATAATGGTAAGTTAATGAACCAAGCTCACAAAAATTTTAAATGAAAATCTTTCACTGCAATCTTAACAGAGTTCTTTGAACTCTTTCTTGGTTTTTCTTTTATTGGTTTGCATCATTATTTCTCAATTATTTTTCATACTGTCAATAAAAATTTTCTTGTCCATGTAATACTGGATTTTCCTAAATATATGCTTACCCTCTTCAGAGGCAAAGCAGGCTTGGTTCTTCCTTCAACCCCCAAAAAAGGCTAAATTCCAAGTGCCAAGTATCACCTATGTTGCATGAATCCTGGCTAACAGAACAAAAGAAAGTTTGTTTTGATTCCTAGCACCTAGAAGAAAAGATCTTCTGAAAGTCTTGTAGAAGCTTTAAGGCCGAAATGTAGAATAAAAGAAAGATCCTCATGGAAGATGAATGAATGAAATACACAAGGATGTGACTTTATCACCCTGTGATGACAGGGTAGGATGACGTTCATGTAGACATACTTCAGAGTGCTTACTAGATATAGCTGAAAATGCTTTACCAATATTTTTGGTGTAAAATTATTTTCAGACTTCTTTATGCCAAGGATTTGCTTTTAGTAAGTAAGTTTGACTTCATTTGAGAAAGTGAATGCCATAAAATAAAAAATAAAAACATGGAAAATTCTGCTGTCATTATACCATTCATGATGTCCACTTTCCTTTATTTGTTGGGTTTCCTAGTCATGACACTTCTTTCAGATATCATAGCAGTCCAGCAAAAGGAGACTATGTCTTATTATTGGAGAAACAATCCTGTAAGGAATATTGGCTTTTAGTGGAGAATGAAGTCGAGACATCCGAAATAGATATTCCATAAAATGACACCAGAATTCAGTCAAAATAATACTGCTGAAAATAAAAAGCTCACTTTAAGGCTAATTTACTTCATCTGGAAGGCCACTTTACCCATCTTTTCAGGACACATCCTCTATTTTCCACTTTTCCTCATGTTGGTTAACTTCAGACATATGGGATTTTCACAATAAAAACAGATCAAGCACATCAAAGGCAAAGCTGCATTAATAATACAGTCGCACTTCTATTGTGTTATATAATGCTAGCAAAATTGGGAGTTAGACTCGTGCTTTTTCAAATTCATCTTACTAATTATGCTACCAAATTTGTTTCAAAGCTTTTGCACAAGGAATACTAATGAATAGTTTATTTAATTGAGGCCATTTGCAAATAGGTAAATGAGCACACATAACTAGAGTATGCTGCTCTTCAAATAGTCTATGTACTCAATAAATATATTTTAGCCTTCCAATTTATCTGTAATGCTGGCTGTTCCTGTTATCATTCATTACGTTTTCACAGACAACAAAGGCAGGATATGATGCTTAGATTTTTTCAAAACAGACCTGGATATTGATTCTCAAAATCAATTTTGAAAACACAGTCAGACTGCTTGCAAGATGACTTTAAAAGGCTACCCCAATAAAAGCACTGTATAAAACAATGTTTTTGCTACCATGAAGACACAGTCAAGGATAATTTGACTTAGCTTTTCAGATACATAAGAGAGGAATTTATTACTAATTTTTCAAGTCACTTTACTTTGTTCTCTGTCCAATTTCTTAAAAATAATCAATATATTCTAACTACATATGATAACATGAAATGCCTAGAGCTCTGCTTGTCTGCTGGCCATAAAAAAAATGTTTCACTCTTTGCTAACAGCTCAGTTTTCCCAAAGCAATAATGTTCAAGACTCAAATTCAACACAAATGCTATTTTATATGTAGAAAACGGATGCTCAAAGCCTCATCCAGCCTGGCCTTAAACACTTCCAGGGAGGGGGCATCCACAGCTTCCTTGGGCAACCTGTTCCAGTGTCTGACCATCCTGACAGTGAAGAATTTCTTCCTAATATCTAATCTAAGATGTGAGATATTTGACAATATTGTACCAGAACAATTCATAAACTCTTTGAAACTCATAACACTGTGCAAGACTCATACTCTTATAGAAGAGTATATATTGCAAGAACTGTATTTACTGCAACAATAAGCCCTAACACTGAATTTACTGTAACTATAGCCATCTCTAGTGTAATCAAGCCCTCTCCTGTTTTGTAATCTTGTCTCCTGTCCTTGCCAATTTGAGCATGCTTATCCACAGTGCTGCTAGCTTGCAACAGTATTGTTTCAGAGAAAATGGTGCAGCAATGCGTAAGTCTACGCTATGGTATCTGCTCTGAGTGCAGCTGGTGAATTTACCTGAGGTAAATTTTAAGTTACTCATGTAGTGCAGTGTCAGTAGCCTAGAACTCAGTGCTAGTGCAGTATTTAATTCTGAAGTTGTTTTTACTGCTTTCACTAAGGTTGTACCTTCACTAAAAGCTGAGGCCAAGCATTTCTACCATCTGCACTGTAAATCCTTTAGTGCAGTGCAGCTCAAAAAAGATCTGAGAACAATCTTACTACAACCTACTACTTCTTGCCACAGGATGCTTGTAACTTAACTGAACATTGTAGGGCTATGAGTACATGAAATGCACTAGCTGCAAATGAACAAACTCCTGTTCTTGATGGAAAAAGAATGATTCCTACAAAAGTTTCTAAATATATACAAGTAAAGCTTGGCAGACAATTTTAGTAGAAGTGGTGGTTAATCGTTGTTCATACTACTGCTGCTACTCTGCTAGCTACATCTGAGCTAGTTAATTTAAAATTAGCTCACAGATTTCTACAGCAGGTGTAATCATAAGACAGACTTGCTGTCAGAAATCACAATTTAACCTTCAAAACAGAAACAACATAGATTTCTAATGACCCAGTTACTACGTTACCCATATGCAGCAAAGTATCCCAAAGTTTTTCATTACCGTACAAAATACTGTTTAACTTCTTTAGACACCTATCAGTTGCTCCCTTACCTTATTGTTTCTAGTTGAATAGCTTCACTGTCCCACCTTCATTCACTTATATACAGAAGAAATTGTTAAGTACTGAATCCAATTGTAGTTTTGGCATTGTCTTGAGCTTGCAAAACCATTCATTGCTCACAACCACTTACATGCAAATACACAAGAATATCTCAAGTTGCTGGCATAGTTAAAGAAGTATAATTGTAGCATATACAGCTAGAATTATAAATATACTTATTTGATCTAATTCTGCTCTATTTAAGTGTAATTGGATTTCCTTATTTATGCTTTCAGTGCAAATTGAATTTTAATTCATAAACTTTAATATGTAAAATTCAATCAAGTTAAAAACAAACCCTCCAAAATACAGTGTAGGAAACAGTTATACTGCAGTTCTTACGAAATACCATGCTCATTCCACAGCTAATAAAACGTTTTTCGTGCAGTATATGTTATTCATAAAAGAGAAAAAAAAAACTGCTTCCTTGGCTCTGGGGCCAAGGAACTGCCTTGCTTTAACTGTTGTACAGCACTTATAAGAAATACTTAAAACCTGTCAAAGTAAATAAAGCAGTGGGGAATAAATAAATAAATAAACAATGGATTTTTAAGGTACATTTCTGTTACTCTACAAATTTATGTAATCATTACAGGTTTTGGCTTCCTTTTTGCTATATGAAAAACCTGTGTTTCAGTAAAACTGCTAATGTTCAATTCACTCATATTGTTATGTAGAGTTTAACTTAAACAGCTCTTTAAAAATATTTAGCAGCTTCTCCCAAACCAATAAAGTTTTCTTGTATTATAAAAAAGATATAAAATGAGCAGCATTCCACCCTTCCTGGCCAATATAAATACATTGATCATTTCTGCATTTCTTGAGATGGCAAAACTTCACACTAGCTGCGACTTTCAATAGTTTTAAAAAAGCACCAAGTACTGGATGAACAGGCAGAATAAACCACTGTCTTCTTGCACTGGCAACTCAGAATCAGTGCTAAAACAACAACGGCAGAATCATTTGAGTAACTCATGCAAGGCTGCTCCTGGACACCTCTTCTATAGATACAAACTGCTTGTAGTAGACGCTGTACAAATAATCATTTTTCTAGCAAATGCTTGGAGGCATTTACTAGGATAGTCAGTGAATTTCTCAAACTAAGCAGCCACTATGGGGTGCTGTACCTTCAAGTACTTTCAGTTCAACATTGTTTATGCTACGTAATTGAATTGATAAATAAAAATTACTTAAAATAAATAAAAATAAACCCAAACAAAAAACTTCTCATCATAATTATTGCTACCATTTGCAGAAATCTCTGATTCGGAATTTGCTCATTAGTTAGCTGAAAATCATTGTTTGCATATACAGCTTCATGATCCTTTACAGGCTTTTTTCAGACTTAAACAGAATCATAGAATGATATGGGCTGGAAGACACCTTAAAGATCATATAGTTCCAACCCCTGTGCCATGGGCAGGAACTCCTTCCACTAGACCAGGTTGCTCAAAGCCTCTTCTAACCTGGCCTTGAACACTTCCAGGGAGGGGGCATCCACAGCTTCTCTGGGCAACCTGTTCCAGTGTCTCAGCACCCTCACAGGAAAGAATTTCTTCCTAATACCTAATCTAAATCTATCTTCTTCCAGTTTAAAGCCATTATCCCTCATCCTATCACTATTTGCCCTTATAAAAGGTCCCTCCCCAGCCTTCCTGTAGGCCCCCTTCAGGTATTTGAAGGCACCGATAAGTTCTCCCTGGAGCCTTCTCTTCTCTGGGATGAACCAGCCCCAATTCTCTCAGCCTGTCCTCATAGGAGAGGTGCTCCAGCCCTTGGATCATCCTCATAGCCCTCCTCTGGACTCGCTCCAGTAGGTCCATGCCCTTCTTATGTTGGGGGCCCCAGAACTGGATGCGGCACTGCAAGTGGGGTCTTACAGGAGCAAAGTAGACGGGGAGAATCTCCTCCCTCAACCTGCTGGCCACGCTTCTCTTGATGCAGCCCAGGATGTGGTTGGCCTTCTGGGCTGCAAGCACCCATTGACGGCTCATGTTGAGCTTCTCGTCCACCAGTAACCCCAAGTCCTTCTCCTCAGGGCTGCTCTCAATCCAGTCTCTTCCCAGCCTGTGTTTATGTATTTGTGCTTGGGGTTGCACCAATCCAGGCATGCATCCTTGCACTTGGCCTTGTTGAATTTCATGAGGTTTGCCCACCTCTCAAGCCTGAATACATGTAGTATTTTTATCCTGTAGAACATGGCTAAGTAACAATGTTTACTAGCATATGCAAATCTACTCTCCTACCTCTGTCTCTTAATATTTGACAAGTTTATTTGCACTCCAAAGTATAAGCATTGATCCTTAGGAAGCAAGGAAATTAATCCTGCTTTAGCTCATTTGGTCTCTCCTCTGACTTCCATAGAGGCTAGAGCAGGCTAATCCTTGAAGCATTAAACCAGCTTGTGATCTGCTTAATTTCTTAAGTTTATTAATTTTATCCAAAGTTTTACTGAAAGCTTACTCAAGTTGGTTCAAGGAAACAAAAAATTCATTTTGTGTTAGACCACAACTAGCACTTAAAAACAAACAAAACCAAACCTAAAAAAATCCAACAAAAAAAAAAAATCCAAAAAAAATCCCCCAGCAGTACATAGATGGAATTTATGCTGTCCTTTGACAAGCTATTTCAAATGAAAGAGGAGTAAAGATAACATTTAACTGTGTATCGCCTTTAGAAGACTCATGTTGGTAGACCCTGCTGAGGAAATTCAGAAGGTTCCCACCTGTCCTGGGAAAGGTGATGTCCCACAGACCTCTCCCATCACACTATTGAACACCCAGGATCTCAATTTACTTCATCAGGAATAGCTATGACTCTAAACTGAATTGGGTTCTCAGCATTTTTTTCACACTCAGGTAATAGCCATTAAATCATTTTCACACCTGTAATAGGTGTTTGAATCATCAGGAAAAAAAAAAACAACAAAACATACTGAGAAGCTAGTTCATGAAACAAGTATGTTTGAATCATCAGGAAAAAAAAAACAAACAACAAAACAACATACTGAGAAGCTAGTTCATGAAACAAGTAAAGGGAAACTTTGTAAAACATTTTTATCTTTTTGAGTATCTGTACACTTACCACTAAAATACCACATCTCCAAGTAAGATGTAGACAGCCTCTCTTTAATAAAATTAACGTAACAGAAAAAATTAATTAATAGCGTCTGTCCATAAGTTAAGGTATAAAGACATGTCATTTCCTACATAGCATGAAACATTTGAATTTTCTTCCAGAGAATTTCAAGTGCAGTAACAAGTATTTAATCTTATTTTGTCTGTGAATAGCACTGGCATAAAAGGGCAGAGGATGCGTTGAGAGAGCAGTTGTCAAACACTGTCAATGCATCTTAAAAAATAAATGCTACTTCTAAACCAGCCATTTTAATACTACTAGATAAAATGTTGAGGAAGTAAAGCACTAAGAGAAGCCAGTATTATTTTTTTTTCTTACTGAGGCACAAAATTGTTGCATGCACAACAACTCTATAAAAGTAGTAGTATTCATTAATTATCCAGCATGAGATCTTCTTAGCATTCTAACCAGCTTTGTAAATAATATAACAGGAATTAAAAAGGTATGCGATACTGATATTCTCTCTACTAATTCAACATCTTAATATTAATCTATTAAAGATTTAATTGTCATGACTTAATACTGACATGTGGTGGCTTCACTAGGCTAGCAGCCAAACACAGCCGCTCACTCGCTCTCCCCGCCTGCCAGGGAATAGGGGAGAGAATTGGAGGGGTAAGGAGAGTCATAGGTTGCGCTAAGAACAATTTAATAATTTAAATAAAATAAAAACTTAAAGTAATAATGACAGTGTTTTCAGGACAGCTGTGAAAGTAGTATGATAATATGCCGTTGGCTTTTCCAAATGTCAATTTGGCTCACTAATTTTAACACTCCTTGCCCCACAAGATCTTGCACCTGAAGACTAGTAAAACACCAAGTCCTTCGATTTCCAGCGACAACTGAAAACATTAGTATGTCACTAACTTTCTTCTCATAACAAATCCCATACTAAAACCAACCCAAGAGAGAAACCATCATTAGTATGCTGAACATGACATTACATGATATGAAATATGCCGTTGGCTTTTCCAAATGTCAATTTGGCTCACTAATTTTAACACTCCTTGCCCCACAAGATCTTGCACCTGAAGACTAGTAAAACACCAAGTCCTTCGATTTCCAGCGACAACTGAAAACATTAGTATGTCACTAACTTTCTTCTCATAACAAATCCCATACTAAAACCAAAACACAGTGCTATTCTAGCTACTAAGAAGAAACATAGCTCTGTTCTCACTGAAAACCAGGATACATGTTAAAAGAAAATTGGTAAAATATTTTCAGAACTTTATACACAGATTGCTTGTCACTAGTAAATTAACTCCCCCCAAATTATCATACTACTTTCACAGCTGTCCTGAAAACACTGTGGAAAAACAGGTGGCATCTGAGGTAGCTCCATTTGGAATTTCTTGGCAAAGTCTAACTTTTTAAAGAGCTGACTATTTTGTATTTTGAAATAAAACTAGACAGTATTTATCCTAGTATTACAGCAGCTTCAACATATTAAAAAATACATTTCAAATGTTAAATCTTTCCTGACTACTCAGGATGGACACTGTAAATTTGGTATAGGGCCCAGAAGTAGATATCCTTCTTTTAGAAGATTAATATTTGTACCTGACCAGTAGGCTATGTTTTCCTGTAATTGATTAGCTATGAGGCACATAATCCCTAGGACACAGAGGAAACTGGGACAACTTTTGAAAACTCAGTCATACTTCTAGCAATTTTTTTTTTAATCTATTACTATGGGGATGAATTCAACTCCAACCAAAGAACATTCAAAAGTTAAAGCAAACTAAACTGCCATATTTAGTGAAATGCAAAAGCACTGTAAAAAAAGTTACAAAAAAGAATAGAAATTTGTTTGTGTTTAATAACCTTTTAGGTTTTATAACTGATTTGTGCAAATTTTGAAATACAGACTTGATATTATTTTTTCTTTAATGCCTATTGAAAATGGTTCACACATTTAAAACAGCTGTATATTTTTTCTTTTAAAAAATAGTATCTCCTGTAATACTACAAAAAACCTAATATAGTATCAAAACAGTTGTCATTTTGTCTGTTATCCCAGCAACAGAATACAGTTGCATTTTGAGAAGACAGACTATTAAAAAAAAAAGATAAATATTTTACAAGAAACTTTACTTTGTTGAGGAAGAGTTCAAATACATCAGACAGTCTTTGGAGTGATATTAAGGTTTTACTGCCACGAGTGTGAAATTATGCTTTCCACAATTGTCAAAGCCATTAGTTACTGTGAACTTTTCAAATATTTATCCTCATCTATTTTAGTTCCCATATCCTACATATGGGAATAGTTTATTTTTAAATGGAGTAGACAGATATTATATTTTTTATACTTTTCATCTTTGAAATATGAACTTTTTTTCAACACAGAATCATAGAATAGGTTGGAAAGGATTCTCCAGGTCATCAGTCCAACCCCTTGCTCAAGTTACTTATCCTGTGAAGTCTTGAAAATCTCCAGCATTGGAAATTCCAGAACTTCCCTGCACAACCTGTTCCAGAATTTAACCACCTTCATGGTTAAACATTTTTTTCTTAATATCTAATTGAAATTTCCTTTTTTCCAATTTGTGTATCTTCTCCTACAGGCAAAATTAGTAAGAGGAAAAAAGTGCCTTTCCATCAAAAAATGACAACTTATGGAAAGTAAAATATTTCACAGAAACCTGAATTTTTATAAGTTTTGGGGTTTTTAAATGGAATTAACTGAATAGACATTTCCAGTAAAGTCTTGACTTTATTTCAATCAATTTTGGAATTGGATGTTTCAGTTTTCTGTTTTGGCATTATTTCTCAACACATATATAAAAAATGTAATAAATATTTCTTCTTAAACAGGCAGCAGTTCCTGAATCAATCTAATGTATAAATAAAATTCACAATTTTCGGTAGTTTATGTCAACATGAACAGAGATTTGAATTATTAGCTATAATACAATAAGGATCTCAGAAGTTAAGAACTTCAATAAAGAAAAGATCCATCCTCTGTAAAGATTACATAATGCATGGGTCATCAAGTTCAGGCCCCAGGGTCTTTGAAATAATAATTTCAGATGGTCCTTTTCATAAATATTTCTTATTGCCAATCAAAATCACCCAGGATTTTTAGCCCTTTTACTCACATTGAAAATCTATTTTGGGATATTATGCTGACAGAAACCTTTTTCAGCCTACTTATTTTAGTGATCACCTTGTGCTATATGTATTCCTGTGCTACCAGTGGAATACAACTTAAGCAGTTGCTCTCTACTGGGGTGTTTACCAATGCAATATATTTATGAGAATTGCTTTCTTTCTGCTAATCTAAACAAAACATTGTCTTAGTCCCCTCTAAGAAACAAGAGGATATTCTTCCCTTTGATATCCCTACTAGGCACCTACCTTCAGTTTGATGACAGCTTTTTTCAGTATAGACAACCAGAATCCTAAATTTCACTCAGACTTCCTAATTCTTTTCAGAACAGTTGCAAGTATCAGATCCTAGACTATATCCACAGCCATGGTGGTTAATAGCCGTTCCACAATCAAGTAGTAAACTTAAAGCTGCAACAGAATTTATTGCTATTCACTTTAACTGCACTACCTTATACTTGGATTGTTGAACTTTATAATATTTCTGTTATTATACTACTGAAGTTCATCCTTTCATGATCAGGTTCATTTCAGGTTCACCATTGCATGATGAGATTCATGATCAGGTTGCTACCAATAAGCAATATTCTCATCAGAACTGGATACAGGATTGCTCTAGAAGAAAACTTTGGAAAATTCTCTGCCTTTTGCTCCTTTTTCCAATTTGTTTCTGCCTGTCATTGTTATCCCCTGAAAAATAGGTAGGGCTTGTCAAGCTGTTTGAGCAGACTTGCATGTGCAACTGACTGGATCACACATTTCTCTCATAATTATGGAATTATACCTAGTTTATCTTTAAATCTTGATCCTGCTCAATAGTTTTTCCTTCTTCCTTCCCTATATTTCTTTTCATCTTTTTTTTTTTTTCCTAATTTCACACTTTAGCTCATTTTTTTGTATAGTACAAAGATCTACCTTCAAATTCTTACAATAAATATTGTAACTTGGAATTTTCAGAGATGTAAACTATCCTCCTTACTGAGATGATGCTAAAAATTAATCTTTGTTTATAGGTAGTGCTGAAATTATACAACACAAATAGTTCTTAACTTGAAGCCCAGAAAGTAGTGATAAAACTATTTTGAGACAAATACTATTTCAGTGGGAATTTTGTTTAAGCAAATATTAAAACTGGTGACTAAGCTGAACTAACAATGAAAATACATTTGATTAAATCTTACCTTTTCCCTTGTTTCTTTTTTATTTTTTTTCCAAATTACTTGCGAAAATTAGCTCTGCTTTATAATGAAAATGCAGCTGAATTTTGCTGCTAATTGTACTGTTGGACACCTCAATAATTAATTGTAAATAATTCAGAAGATATTAACAAATACTTTCTTCCATAACAAATTTACTGGAAAATAAGCATCATTAAAATATTCTTACTTGAAATAATTGCAAGACTTACATAAAAGGTAACAAATGAAAAAAAAAAAAAGTTATATTATAGTTTTTTGAAGAATGTAATTTTCTAATTTGTTTCTCATGGATATTAGCACATAATTTACTATTTTTCAATTTATGCTCACTGAATTGTAGTAAATAAAATAATTACTAGCAATCTTCAGGTTCATGAGCCAAATTAATAACAGTGTTGGTTTTAAACTTAAGTTTATAGGCTAGATATTTTTCTGTTCAGTATCGGTTCTGCCATAACCTCCTTCATGGTAAAAAACAGAACTTTGCAAGCAAACCATGAACGTTGCTGTTTGTCTTAGTGGGAATTTTAACACTGTCATAGCCAAAAGCATGGCAGCACACGCACATATTTTTTTTTCTTCTTTCTAAATGATCCAGAAAGCATTAATATCGAGAGATTTGAACACTAAGAAAAGCATGTTATCCCCAGATAGAGCTTCTGTTGAAAATGACTGATTTATTGAGAACAGAAGAAAGGCATAATAGCACTTTACCTCCTGGAAGCTTTGTCTCAAGTTTTTCTGGTTTTGATTCTTCCCCTCTTTTTTTTTTTTTTTTTTTAAATTGTAAAGAATGAGATATCAAAACACATAGACATATCTACATTTCCAGAACATATAAACATGTTGAAAGTCATCTAAACAAGGATGAGGCGAATGTTGGAAAGGAGACTTGCACAAAATCACAGAAGTTTATGTTTTCAACAAAACTGTTACTGCTGGCATGGTCTAATTTAACAAAACAGAAACAGAATATATTAGTTGAGACTACTGAAGGGTCAAATCACAGAGAGAAAGGACTATGATTCCAAATCTGAAAACATTTCTGTTTAATTCTTAACCATGTTCAATAGAAACATTTTATTTCAGTTCACAGAACTTGCAACAACAAATATATATCAGGGTTGGCAGCATCTAGACCTGTCAAATGAATTCATCAATTATAAAAGAATCCATAGTTCTTTAACACTTAAACACTAAACTTATGTCCAAAGGAAAACAAATCTGTAAGTTTGCCTAGAACAAATGAGAAGCATATACAAATTTTCCCGATCAATTAGGCATCATTGAACAAAATTAAGAAACTGAACTATAGTTTACCTCTTCAGTCACTGTTTCTGAACAAGTTTCAATAACCTACTGAGCTAGTCAGTATGACAACTGAACAAAAACAAATAGAATTATTTCTGCTATAAAGGACATGAATATTATACATACAAATTAAATTTCAAGAGCACTGAAAGGAATTGTAACTAGATGATATAAACATCATGTACATGTTTTTTGTCTAGCCTCAGTTTTACTATTTCCTGTTCAGCATTTATTCTTTCAATTCTGTTAACAATAACATGTCTGTTTCCTATTCCATAAACATTTGAAATTCTCACCTTTTCAGAAGTTGTGTTCTGCTTTTTATTAAAATAGTACGGTGTTCTCAATTCCCAAATTCAATGGAACAAATTCAGATCAGTAATGGGTATGATAACATACATTCTGTCAAAGAAAACTATTTTGTTTATGTTTTTTTTCCTAATGCCCTAAAGTACACACAACAGTTTTTATCACAATAATTCTGAACATTAAAAGCAGTAAGGAAATGTTCTAAAAATTACTGCTTTCTCATTCAACAGATCTGTTCCTATTACCCTTTACAGTACTGTCAGCCTTACGGAGTGTCAAACTGGTTGTGTAGGGTTTTTAAACCCCTGTTGCCATTGTCTAAATCAAAAACAATTCCTTGGAATAATGAGCTGGATTACATTCCCTTTCCTCTAGCATCAGAAGTACTATAAACTGATCACTGGCCACTGTGCCAAATTTTGTCCTTACATCTGTGAATCCCCAACGTATGAAGCCAATGAAAGAATTTACTGGGATGAGAATAATGAAGCTAAAAAGTGAAAGAATTTGGCCTATTACAATACATTTACTGGGATGAGAATAATGAAGCTAAAAAGCAAAAGGATTATCAAAACCCACAATGAGTTTGCAGAACAACATGGAACAATGCCAGTATAGTCAACCATTCCATCAATTATCTTATAAAAGTCCATAGCTTCTTCAGCACTGATTCCAAAGATGTATTTAGTATTAATCACCCAACTCTTCCCTTACACAGGACCAGTTTCACATTCAAATTACTGCTGGTTCAGGAATTTTTTGCCCATCCTGCACAAATGCTTAAATTTTAATTGGATTGAACTAATCAAAGTCAAGCATATATGTATCTAGTATTGGTATCTGTCACAAAACATGATATATTTTGCATTTTTTTAATACAACAATAAAAGAAAAATAGAAAAACAATTCAAAGATGCCTCAACTGTTGTACTTTAAATTCCGGTGAGTGTAAAATTCCACAATATATAAAATTGTATCTAAGTGGAGAAATTCTTAATTACACTGTTTTCTACTTGTAAATAATTTCTAGCTCTAAAATTAAAAGAAAAAAAAAAAAAAGGATTCCATCCTCCCTTCTTTTTCATGAAGTGCAGTAGAATAAAGACCTTTTTTTTTTTTCCTCTTGCTATAATGTAACTTCCTAATCTTCACACTTTGAAAATTTATGGACTGATAAAAAACAAATGAAGTTAATCCGGCATTTAGAAACTTTTCAAATTCATCAGGTTTATTCATTAAGAAATTCAGATCATGATCAGTATAAATATTAAGTATAATAAATACACTTTTTTGAATTAAAATATCTTTTTAATGAATATTTGTAATTTATTTTATGGAAGCCTTCATTTTCATAAATGTGTTGTTCTAACACAGTATTTTTTATTTGCTATGTGCCATATTAGCATTACTACAGTTGTATATAACAGCGTTGAAGGTGTGTAAACCTAAGACAAAATATCACAATATTGCCACATAAGTGGAAAAGTTTTACTTGAGCACAAGACCTTAGCTTCATCTTTGCCTTTTTTTTAGACTATTTATAATACATTCCAAATGCCAACATCTAATTAAGAGTAAAAATAAATAAGTCATAAGCTGCCATAGACTATCATTGATATAGTCGGTTGGAACAAGACAGTCAATGAAAATAATACCTTGTAGCCGATACGGAAGAATTAAAAATTGCACTGGATAAGACCACAGTTGTGGTTGTGTTGTGAGATTTTTCATGTTTTTGTATAAGTAGTTATTGTTAAAATTTACAAAATTATTTTGCTCACTAAGGGTAAAAGATCAAATAAAACTGCATATACTGGACACCATCTAAACAGGGACTGTCTAAAAACTGGAACTTTGTGTCATTCATTCAACCCCTCTCCGGCCCACATTTCTAAATTCTTTTTTATCCTCTCATAAGTAACTAAATCTTTATGTCCATAAACGTTGAAGACTAAAACATTACTACCTCTTTATCCATCTTCACATAGCTAATACATAATTCATGAACAAATGCTAAGTGAAAAATATTACTATAATCAATACTTCAAAGACTGAGAATCATTCTTGTAAAAAACTTTTGATAAGTCGATCTAACAACTTAAGACTGAATAATTACTGACAAGTGTTAACAGCTTACTGTAAGACAGAAAAGGTCTTGTCTGAAAAATGCACAGTCAGTACAAATTACGATGACACTGCAGTCCTGTATTATTGCAGCTCTTAAATTATTAAGGAGAAAATCATAATTTTGAACTTAACCCTTTTATAGAATGTTAATTAATCAATGCTGAATTTTGCAACGACTGCAAGTATAAACCATGAAATAATGAGTATTTGTTCCCGGTATGTTTGGATGACAAGCATTTTCTGATCTGATATAATCTATTAAGCTTTGGGGATTCAAATAAGGGTCAGTTATCTGGGTTCAAGCAATCAGTCATGAGGCCTTACAAATAAGAGTGAAAAATTCTAGCATTTTCATCAATATTAACTAAAATCTTTGCGATTATTTTGTTATTTTACTAATTATTGTGAGCAGAAAACAAGGTAAACACTGCTAAATGAACAAACAAACTTAAGGTTCCATGTTTCTAGACTAGTAGGAACAGGAAGTAAAACATCTGAATGAACACCAGAGAATATGAAATGCTTTGGGGTTATTTAATTTTTTCACTATTTAAGTAATTTTTTATGAAAATAAACATATCCAAAACTTAATTTTAAAACTTCTAAAACAAAAATGGAATAGCAGCTTGAGGATACAACTAGACATTTCATCTATCACAGGTTTTTGTTTTTGTTTTTTTTTTTTCCTTTGCCTTCTCTTTTCTTCAATTATTTCAAGTTGGAGTCTATGGAGAAGATTTTCTTTTTTTACTGCCCTTGTTCATGTCCTTACAAGTTTTCAGTAACACCTACAAGGTCTCTCTCAGAAAAACATTTCTATTATTTTCTTCCCCTTTGCAAACAACATTTAATATAAATATATATGTCTAAGGTATGACTTGATGGCAAAATGTAATTTGCTTTTCTTTTAAACATTGAAAACATTGTTTTATTTTTCCACTCTTCAAATTTTATTTTTTACAGTTAGGAGACAAAACTCAGCTTTTTCCAGTAGTCAGAGTGTAAGAGCTCAGCAAATTCTGAGTTGTTCAAACAGGATACAGCAGCTTGTTCCAAGAATTCCTGAGTGTAGCAGTGATGGTAATAAAGACGAAGCATGTGCATAAGTAAAGATAGCAGAACCACACTGTCTGGTTTTGAGGTGTGGTTTGTTGGGGTTTTGTTTTGGTTTGGTTATTTTTGTAATGCTGTTCTTCATACTATTCAAAATCCACACTAAGCACCGATCACATTCTCTATATACTGTATTAAATTACCTCACATATGTTTGAGATTTATAATGACTGGGGAAGCACATGGTCACTAGTATTAAATCAAGTGCACTTGGCCCTATTAAGATCATGTTTGCTCTTTCACAGCTGAAATGCATGTAATCCCAAAAAAATAAATACATAGAATCTATTAAGATATGTTGCTGTGCACAGCTCCAAGATTTTAGAGGAATTTATTTGTCTGCAGATATAAATTCATTCTGCCCTATCAAAATATGAAAACAAACTTTCTTCTTAGGTGCCTTTAGACTCTTCTCAGTGTAAAATATTCACAGTGAAAATAAATTCAGCTTTTTCATGCAAGTATATCACACTGTGTTCACATGCCACTGTTGTTATAATCTACTCTCAATAATGCTAGATCTGATTTTAGGTCTGTCACTTAGCTAAATTCTTCTTAACTCAAGATGAGCAATATTTAATGTTATATCATTCTTACCATAACTTACATCAATTAACATTCAATAAAAACGTGCCTACTTCACACTTCCAAAGAGCTTGCTTGTGTTTACAGCTGTTTTAATCTAGTCAAATTTTTCATAACATTGAGAAATTAAAAAAAAAAATACATTCCATTACATTTAACAGTTACTGAAGGCTATAGGAATTTTTCACTTGACTCGACAGTAATGTATAAAGTGGAAAAAACTGTATCTTTACCACTGTTGACAGAAAATACTAATTAACACTGGGCATACTTTTCCAGTGCAGAGGTCTAACTATGATCTGTTACACTGACAAAGTTTTCTTCTGTATGAAGTTTAACCTAACAATCACATTGCAACAGGAGGCCGAGGTGGCTATGTCAACTGTTATACCAAAACTACAATGACTAGATTTATATTTGTGTGGTCATACCACACCTTACCTTAAGTTTAGCTAGGAGGAATTCATGATCTTGCAGTAGTTTTTTAGTCTCATCTTGATTGCTGCCAATTTCTAATAAATTTGGTGTTGATTCAGCCAGCTGAAGCTTCACCCATTTTCCACACTGTGATAAGTAAACAATCACAGCCTTCAGAAAACACAAGCTTTCATTTATTTACTCATACAGACTCTCAAGTCACACACACTTCCATGGTTATAGAAACACAGAGACCCATAAACATGTATTCAATTGCAGAATGAAGACAGAGATGATACAATATAAATTCCACTTCATTTGAAGCAGGTATCAAAATCCCGGACTCTAGTCTTATCCAACAGCTACTGTGATTTTGGCTTTGTGCGCGAGAAGTAACATTATCACAATGAGCCAAAAAGGTTTCTCCAACTCATCTCCCCTTTTAGCTGAAGATTGCATAGATAGTTAAGGAAACTTGGTGGGTGGGGGGGTAGGCGTAAAGTACAAATATATTACAGCAGATGTCAAAACCATAATCCCAAGTCTTATTTGTACCAAACAGATCCAACCTACCTGTATACTGAGTATATACAGAGAGAGATTGCACAACTAGCAGCAGGGACACTTAATAGCCTTTGGAATAGAAACCCAAACAGCAATCTCCCATTGTGTCCTGGAGGGTACATAAAGAAAGGAAGCTTGACAGCAACCCAAAGCATAGCTTACTCTTTCCTCACAGTGTTGCAGAATTGCTACAGTCTGAGAAGTACAACTGAGAGAGGATAGCAATAAAGAATGAAGTACTGATGTCACTGGAGGTTAGCATGGTTCCCACAGCACACAGGGGAAAAATAAATGTCTTCACCCTAAGCTTAAGCTTCTTTGCAACAGTATTACTCCTCTGGGCAGCAGAGAGAGTCTCCTAGGAAGAGTGAGAAGCGTGTTTTCCAAGCTGCTTGGAGAATGAAGAACCACACTGCCAATAAATTCCAACTGGGATTTGGTACCTAGGCATCCAGTTTTACTCCCCATGACGAATTTTGTGCAAGCTGTAGGTGCAGATTCCAGCTCACAGAACAGGCCTTTAGGTGTTTATATGCGTAAGTTTATGCACACGAGGGCTTCTACTAAAACACATGGGAATATGAATTCACAGCTTTCAAAAATAATCACTCATTATCAGGTGTAGGCTTTTTTTCCCCTCAGCAAATACTTCAGAAAAAGACATATAACCTGCATGTATGGAGTTGGTAGACTACTTATTATGTAAAATTATTGCTGAGTAGAGTTTAAAAATAACTCTTGAGGAGTCTCAACTACGATTAAGGGTAATATAAGGCTTATTAATACATTTTCATGGTGCACTGCATTTGTTTCTTACTTTTTAAACAGTAAGGGGAATTCCTTGCCTTTAAGAGCCTACATATTTTGGCCAAGTTGTTTATCTATTAAAAAAACAAACAAACAAAACCACCACCAGAAGCAGAAATTGTGAACAGAAACAAGTGTTAACTTCCAAGGAAGCTCTATTAGGTGTTAACTGATCAAATGTCCTTGCCTTATCATTTTATACTAACTATTCATTTGCATAGAACATTTAAAAGGAGTAGTAATCACTGAGTAGCAGAAAGCCAAGAACAGACATGCTAGCAGTTGCTGCCTTACCTTAAGTACAGCTATAACAATACTGGCATCCCCGGCCTGAACAGCAACTGAACTGACTGTTGTTGTAGAAAGCTTCTGCTCTGAACTGGCTTCATTTGACATGGTGTTTCAAAATGGGACTTCATACATTAAAGTAGACTTGAAATGCTCTTGCCAGGTCTGCTGTTCATTTCAGAAAGCAACAGAGTTGCTTGGACTCATTCAGTGAAACAGCTCAGCTAACACCGATTAGTCTGCCAAAAGGAAAGAACAGGAGGTTAAAAATAGACAACTCCATTGAGTTTATCATTCTTGAGAGAGATTTGACACACCCCTAGTTTGGTAGCATTAAGCTGCCTGTTCTTTTTTGTCACCATCTGAAGTGTGAAGGGCTTCTTCATGAACATCACCTGACACTGGCTAACCAAACAAACAAAAAAAAATTCTCAAAACAGCTAGGAAAACTTTTACTATTGAGTCTATACAGACAAACCTGGTGTTTTGATGTTTCAAAACACGCAGCTATACAATCTACATGTTCACATTCTACAAGTAAAATATTTTCTCATTTACTAGTTACTGAATATATTTGCTCAACATAATTCTTCCACTGAGTCAAAGTATTTAAACAGGAAGAAAATGTGTATACAAGTCAGATGCTGAATCAAAACAGGCAGGGGATTTTTAATCGAAAAATATTTAAAAGCATAGTGACCATAACAACCAGAAAAGGAAACCAAGTACTTTGTGTGAATTCTTAAGGAGCATTTTATTCCTGCCTAAGATTAAGAAGATTTACCTGCTTTTCAATTTAATCATAAATTGTTTCTACAGTCTTCATTTTTTTCTAAAAGAGCATAAGGAAGACCTCTCTAATAATTGTTTAAACTGCACTTAGGTTTTTTTTTATTCAGTGCAGGGAAATTAATAGACATGTTTAAATCACAGTATTGGTTTGGCATATTAGTTCTATTGCCAGAAGCCTAGAGCATGCCACAAGTAGCCTACAGTATGAGACAGCAGCTGCTAGGTTTCCTTCCACAGAACAGCTGAGAAAGTGACACTGGTGTTTAGGTTTGCAGGTCACACTGGAAACACAAGAAACTACACAAATAACCCTCCTCTAAGCATTTGCATGCTTGAGTTGTTTAAAAATATGTAACATTTAGATATATTTTTATATAAACTAGATTTGCTAATTGCAAACTAGAACAGACACATCTGCAATGAAAACAAAATATGGAAGCAAATTTTAAAATATTTGAGACTAGAAGAAACTTAGGGTAGTTACAGGGAATTTAAACAGACGTGTCAAGGTCTGAGATTTTTTGTTTGTTTGTTCATTCCCCCCTCCCCAATTGTTGTCAGAGTACAGTCTTAATCTGATCACTATTTTCAAATCATGAGTTTCAAATGGAATATCCAGAAGCATGTTGTAGTGGTTTGTGATGAACTAAATGGGCTTGGCAAAACAAAGCAACAATTTTCCCATTCCTTCTGCAAAAACAGAACCATGAACCCTCAAGTTGCCAACAAGGGAACAAATATCACAGTTTTCCAAAACTCCTTGTAACACTTGTGAGAGGCCCATGGACCCCTGCCACTGAAACATTCCGTAGATATTCATGAGACTCAAGTGGGCATTCACATATGGCAGTATGAAATGTTTTCAAATTTAATGGCTACACAAAAACTGGAGGATAAAAGTTCTGAAGAAAACCTCAAAACTGAAACAGAATAAAGTGCCCTATTATGGTTTGAATAGAAGACAGATCAATTGTACGAAACTTGCTAAATACTCCAGATTTAAAAAAAAAAATCCAGAAAGCAAGTGACTTTGGATTTTTCACCCTGCAGGAAGGACTGAGAACAGGACTCAACTGCTAGAAAAACTAATTGGAAAAAAGCAGCCTGATCTCTTGATGGTCTTATAAAAGGAGTTACAAATCAATTGGCGTACTATGTCAAAGTGTGTCCTTGAGTTTGTTCTCTCAGAAGCATATTTCAAGTGTACCTTTTCACAGCATAAGCTGGACCAATCCATCATTTGACTAGGGCAGCCAGACCTAAGAGCTGTTTTTCACTCAGGTTAAATGAGGAATCATTTTTCATAGTGCTGATAGCTAGAAATTATGGAAAAACACCACACTCAAGTTGCCTATAAGCAAGTTTGGGAGCAGCTGACTCAAGTGATTCAAAATGTCTGATAACAAATGCATGGATATTGTATTTATTTGGCTTATACTAAGCACACAAGATAGAGAGGGAAAAATCAGAGTAGCAGGCAGCAAAAAGGCAGCAAGAAATCAGAAAATAACTTCTTGCAAAACCCTGGGTAAAAAAGCTGAGGATTTTGGCATTTCATGATGATCCATTTCAGCTGTGTCCAGGGAAATAAAATATAACATGAATGCCTTTTTCAGTCTTGCTTACTTACCAACATGTCACCTGTTCCTCTGTCTGAAAGAAACAAAAGTCCTGCTAGAAGCCAGAAACAATCTGTGCCAGTGGAAAGAAACATTTTCCCTTTACTACTGCTGTGTGAAAGACAATAGTAAGTCTGACAAGAGGAAACTAACATTCACTAGCTGTCCATAATAAACAACAAAACTGAAAAAATTAACAAAGGAAACAATCTCAGGAAAAACAGAAAAAAATATTAAGTCTCTCCAGTGTAAATAATGCCAGGTATTATCTGTAACAACTGTATGTAAAAAGAATTTCAGTGGTAAACATGACAAAACTCATTTCATTTTCAACATGGATTGTGCCTTATCAGTAGCTTTTTCTCATGTGTGGCAAGGGAAATGCACTAATCACAGTTTTGACAGTTATGCATAGGAAAAGGGCCTACCTTTCTTGGAGATAAGCTGGTTTTTGTTCAGAGCTTTGGAGCTGCCAGTGCACTATGAAAATGCCTCTGGGAGACACAAAGTTCACTCCCTGCAGCCTCAAAGACATGAGGTCCTTTACTTTGGTTTGTAAATGTAACAGGTCTCCTTTCATTTTCTTTCCTTCTCTCACCTGGGAGAACAGGCATACAGCAAGGGAGGGAAGGAGAAGAAGGGAAGGAAGCATCCCTCAAACTGATGGGTTTTGTGTGGCTTGGGAAAAGGTACATAAACACTGCTTCCCACTGGCAGCTCCACCTGAATGAGGAGCAAAGATGTTAAACCTCTCCAAGTCTGTGGTTGCTGCTTTTTGCTGGCTCCTACCATCTTACCTTTTGATAGGCACCATTTTCAGGTATTGTCAGGAACAATGGTAGGAGGGCATGAAAGCAAGCAGTCTGCAAGTCTCCCCAGGTTCATAAAGAGGGAACTGTGCAGCCATGGAGGTCACATACAAGGGTGGGAGTTGAGCAGGAGGTAGGTATTTCTCCTGGAAGAGGTTCCTCTTTACCTTACACTGGTTGCATAAGTTTCTAGGATGACAAACCAGTTGAAATCCTAACCAAGTTTTGTCATTCCTAAAAAACAAAACCAAGCATGATAAAATCCATCCTGGCAGCACTAGCAGTCAGGGGAGAAAGGTGGGAAACAAAGACACCTCCTCCCAGAGGTCAAAAAGTACATGAATGGTATGTGGGGAACAGTAACTTATGATACCATCTCTTTCTTCACAGTTCATTAGAAAGAAGTGTTCCTTGCAGAGAACCATACTATGAGAGCTGCCAGAAAACAGGAGGAAACTGAGGCACGCACCGTTTTACTGAGGGCCGGAGAGGCAGGACAAGCAGAGGCCAGCCACAAACTGACTTGCCGGCACCCAGAGGCACAGCGGGGAACAGCACAAGCTGCTCCACAGCCTTCAGCAGGGCTGTGAGATCCGGACAAAGGCCACAGCCGAGGGAAGTCTGTCCTCCCAGGATCCCCGGACCACCCAGGGGCAAAGGGCGGCCCAGCCCAGCCTCACTCCCCTCACAACACTGAGGAGTTCCTGCTGCCAAAGTTGCGGAGGCCGGGCAGGTGCACCCAGAGGGAAAGAAACTCCCTCCACTCCAAGAGCAAGGTTGTTATTACCTGCAAGAGGGAGGGAAAGGGCCAGCCAGGGTAAATGAGAATAACTTCAGCTGAAGTGCAGGCTGAAGCCGTTTTCCTGTCTGCTTAGAGTCCATGAGGTTAAGAAAAGGCAGCCCTAAAATAGCCCAGGGCCCTGGTGGCCCCCAAAATGGAGTTGTGCTGTCTTTGTCATCATGGAAAGAGAAGGCACAGAAGTCCCAGTAAAGAGCTAGGAACAGCTATGAAAGAGTGCCCAAGGGGTAAAAGACATCCTGTTCCCCCCAGCAAAAAATGGGGAGAACAAACCATGGTCTGTGTTGCCTGGATTATGGTTTGGTAGTTCCCAGATTCATTTTACTTAAAAACATAAAATTTAATGAAGCACTATAGCTTGTCTCTTCCTGTTCTTCCTGTGCATCACCTTAACAAAAACTCTTCTACTTTTGCTCCTTCATCACCAGTCCTGAAGACACTTTATAACACCCTAAGAAAACAGCACGAAGATAAAAAGCTACCAAAAAACCATCGGCACACAAAGCAAAGACCAAAAGCAAAGGTAGCCTGGTTCATCCTTGTCACACTGAAAATGACTGTGAAAGAAAAAAACCCAACGCTGCTAACTGTAAAACCAGCAGTTTTATCAGAGATCAAGAAACTGGCAAACATTGCTAACTCAGTGCAATGGTGAGAGCAAAATCACTATTTGTTTGTTTCCAAGGACAACAACATTTTTAAAAACCCATACAGTAAACAAACCTGGGAAGCAATGACAGCTGATACATTTCAGTCCACTGGTCATCAACTTTTCATGGCCCATTTTTTCATCCCAAAGCATTTTCTTCCCTGTATCCCTCTTTTTGGATCATAGAGGATTTCCACAAAGTATACATGCTATTTCTACTTAGTACTTGTCAAAAATACTAAACCCCTACTATTTATTAAATAACAGAAGAGATCCACCAAATTAAACTAGGGCTTACACAAACATCATTATCACTTCAGCCTCCACTCTTATTTTAAGAAAGCTAATATAGCCTTTAAATTTAGAACACCAGCTTTTAAATGTTATATAAGCAAAGACCATTCTTTCTAGCATCTGTTATTTTAAAAATTGTCTTCCTGTTCTTTACCTGGCTTATATACAGGGTAAAGAGGAATGCTGACACATATGGACTGCTTACATTTCATTCACTAATTATCATGCTACTTGAATTCCTGAAGAGTGTACAATCACCCTGATTGTTTTCAAATACACAGAAATAATAAACCAAGCTTGATGGTAACCTGCTTATCTGATCTGCTTTCTTGTTATCTTAGCACATGACTCAAGATGGGCAGCAGAGAAAACTGAGGTGTTGGTATCTCCACTCCAAAACCTCTGCAGCAAAACAGATTTCTTGTTCTGAGACTAGGTTAAAACATTAGTGCTTTCAGAAAGAAGCTATGTTCCTTGTTAAACGTTAACACCATGCAAAAAATTTATTTCTTCAGAGTCTTTACTCGTAGATAAGCTTGAGAAAGTTTCATACAACAATAAACCGGAGGAAAAGGACAAAAAGTCCCTTAGGGAAAGGAAGAGAAAGAGAAGAAGAGAGTAGCACAGGTCCCCACAATAATTCTGAAGACATTGGCAGCTCTGACTGATTAACAGATGTAGCTCTAAGCCAACTCATCTGAACAGATGTCTCCAAATCCAAACACATTAATTACTTGGCATCATTTTTCTTTGCTGTTTTAATTTTATTTTGCTGACATTACCAACAAAAACCACAAGTTGGATTTATATCTTTCCTTAAAGTGACAGGAAAGACTGAAAGAAAAAAGTGACGATTCAAGTGTAAATATGATAGCAAAATATAAACAACTAAAATTTTAAACCATTGAATGAGGTGAAAAGATTAAACAAAACAGAAAACAATACACAAGTGTGAGGTGCAAAGTGATGACATCTGATTCCCTCTCACATCCCCGGTGAAGAGACTAGCATCTCCTCTTAAGTTTACTGAAGAAATGGCAGGGAGGCTATCCCCACTTCAGTTTCCTCAAAATCAGCTGAAGAGTGGACTTACCCCATCAGCACCCCCGGGGAAGCTCAACCTTTCTGTCTCACTGGGTGTTGTCCAAAACAAGTGCTGCACAACCTATGGAGCTGTACTCTGATGAATACAAAAGTGAAGCAGTTTTAACAGCTCACAGGTGGCACATACACTACTCAGCGCAATGGCAAGCTTGTCAACAGCAAAAACAGTAGCCCAGTGTGTTCAACTCTGTCAGGAGAATGAAGAGACATTAGATAGTTCATTGTTCAGGCTGTGGCAGCAGCAGCAAAAAGAGAACAGTTTATTACAGAAGATTAGTATGTTCCCTTGCCCATGCATGTAAGGAAAGCCAGCAGGACTTTTGTTACTAAATTCCTTGGAGGCATTTGGAATTCCTTCCTGATGTGGTGTGTTAGCACAGTGGAGTATGCACTCTGCACCAAATATAGATGTGAGGCAGGCTGTGCTTTCTCCCTGTAAAGAAAGAAGATTAAGATGCAGATTGTAACCTACATCTAAGTCTCAAGGCAGCTGCAAACTGTTCCACTAATAAGGTAACTACAATGACAGCTTTGCCCCATGTCACTAATTTCTGTGTTTAACTTACATTTATAATTTAGTTGTATTAAAAGACAGTTTCCCTTATTTTTTCAATGTTTATACATGAATACAGATGTCTTTATTAAACTTGTGAAATAAAATCATCAGTTAATCACGACTGTTCAAAGAGACAGTTACATCAGTGTAACTGGGTTCTTAAGACCATCTTTTAAGAGTGAAAGAAAAATCTCTGTTCAATCTTCTCAAAAGTAATTAGCCAGCAATGATGCAAAAAGATCAGTATGAGTCATTCATTTAACAGGAAACTAAATTTAAAAAAAAAATAATAATACTAAAAACAAAACATTGCCATATTCATGCTGCTGCTTGGAAGAGTTGATTTAAATGGACACAAATTTCAGAAAGCTAAATTTAGAACAAGTACGGAAGTATGTTACACAGCCACACTTCAAATAGAACATTACTTTAGACATCTGATATTGGGATGGG
This sequence comes from Antrostomus carolinensis, assembly GCF_000700745.2. Lineage (NCBI taxonomy): Eukaryota > Metazoa > Chordata > Aves > Caprimulgiformes > Caprimulgidae > Antrostomus > Antrostomus carolinensis. The sequence goes on from NW_010321125.1 coordinate 160,392, forward strand.
TTTATCCAGAAAAGAAAAATTCAGCAGGGGAGTTGAATTTTAAGTGTTAAAGAACCACAAGGCTTTAGAATCCTTTTTACAAAGTCATTTATCAGCAGAGTTATAAATAGCAGTGCTTTGTTTCCTTTTAAAAAGGTAACTCCATCTTGAATAACTTTGCTACTTGAAGGTTCCCACTGCTGAGCATTCCTCTGTATAATCCAGTCACACATTTCCCTCTTCCAGATCTGGTACTTCAAACAGCAAGCACATATCAGGTCCTGCCTGTCCTTTCACAGAAGTGCTGCATTATGTGATGTACTTGGAAGATGTTAAAAAGCAAGAAGTATCAAAATCTTCCCCCCTCACCTTATTTTCTGGAACTGGGTAGTTAAACAGATGTGTATTCACTGCTGACAGCCAATGTAACAGTGATGTGACTACAGCATATGAGGCCACTCCCTCACTGTTCCCAGTTTAAGTGACCCTTCACACTCTAAAAAGGACATGTAACACTTCAGAATTCGAGTCTTACATAAATTTAGGAAGCATCAAGTATAATTAAAAAAAATCTTTTTTTTCTCCTCAATACTCTTTCAACACTAACTGAAGAGCAGTTAAGTTGGATTTACATGTTTCAGAGCCATTGATTTGCCATCCATAGTAAAAACTCCTGCTGCTTACAATCGCCAGGAACAGGTGATTTGTTCCTTGTTCCGGGCCTGGGTGCTCAAACTTCATTTGATCTGAATGTTGCTGTCTGCAGTAGCAGGTGGTTCAGTGCAATAAGAGAGGTTCAGTGGACAGAAACTTGGTACCAAGACTCTTTATATACATAATCGTTCTTCATACTGCTTCCAAGTGACACCATGATGATTGAACTGTCTGCATGGCAATGTATACTACAAGACATCATAGTGGGGAGCAGTAGACTTAATCCTGTGGGGAGATCATCTTGAATGAATGGATGCTTAGCCTAGTAGACATGTTTTAAGGAAAAACAGAAGCAGAGTGGTTTTTCTGGTACTCCTTTCTACTGGAGTGGCTTTTCTTGTGGTCGGCCATGTAAAGAAGCTGGGCTTGGGAAACCAAGTGCAGACTGGTGAGAACATCCTTAGGACAGCATAACCTTTCCTGTGTCTTAGCTGGTCGTTTTGATTTCTTCTTCCAGAACTTGCAGAGTTGTTTTTTTCTCCCTTCTCCTGCGGGGTTACCACTGGCTCCCATAGGTCTTGGTTACTGAAAAGATGCTATCTCTGCCTGCTCTCTGCTGCTGGGGTGGACAGGGCAGGGGAGGAGAGCCTGCAGCTGTTTCCCTGGGGAGGAAATGACAGGAAAAAGGAAAGGTTAAAAGTTCTCATTTCTATTCCACAGGCTTCAGCTTTTGTTTGAAACACTACTTGGAGAATGACAATGCTCTTCCAAGCTCATGATGGGCCATCAGTCCCCTTTGCTCATGCTCCAGGGTGTCCTCACAGCTCAACCTCTACAGTTACAGAAATCACCCCTTCTCCACACACAAATATGCCAGAAACCAAGGTGTTCTCATGCCCTTTCCCATGAGAGGGCCAAATAGTTCATGGATCAGGACAGTAATAGAGAGCTGTGTTATCCTGGTGTTCTACACATTTGTCTCACTCAGGCACCAGGAGTGGCTATCTCAGACAGCTCTCTCAGACCTGGGCAAGTGCTGTGCAACAGGGAGCTGCTACAGGAAGATTTCTGTCACAGCTCAAGGCCCTGAAGGAACAGATTTCAAAAGCATGGCAGCCCACACTGTCAAACCAGAGACAGGTGTCACTTTTCCACACCACTGCACCCAGTGCTGTAGTATCACCAGAAGCCTCCCTTCACACAGACAGCTGTACAGAAAATCAGTTATCTTTACCTGGCTGTAGTAGGGAAAAACAAGAAGTAGTTTGTCAGCATGTCCTTGTTGGATTTGACTGCAGATTCCAGGGACGAGGACCCTGAAGCAGCTCTGGAGGGTGCACACTCCTTTGGAGTCTCCCTCATTGTCATCCCAGGATCTGAAAGCCCACCTTGGAAGCCTGTTCCCATCTGACAGTCTCTTCAGGCTCTTCATACAGGATATGTGACTGCAATGCTGTGCCCAAGGAGTAATTATTGTTTCAAGTCTTCCAAGAACACTGCTTTCACTCCCTTGACTTTGACACAGCATTCCTTTGCTCTTATGTCCAACAGCAGTCATGAAAGTGGCAAACACTCAGCAGAGCCACTGAATTCTTCTGCTACCTGTTCCAAGCAACTTCTGGTTCTTCCACCACCTAGATTAATGATCAGACAACTCAGGATGTCAGGTTTCTCTTCCTGAAAGTCAGCAGGAGGCAGAAGATGTAGCTCCTACCATGGTAAAACGGTAAAATAGAAAAAAGGACAATTTAAAAAAGGACAACTTAAAAAAGAAGGATTTCAAACAAGGAGATGAAAGACAAAAGACCAGACAAGATTTTGAACCAGAAGTCTTGTTGAATGATGAAGGACAAGTTGAGTTGCAAGAATGAAAAAGGGACTGACAATTAACATAGCACTTGACTCTGTAGCAAGAGAACCATGTCAGGGTATTGTAAGAGCTCTACATCGTTCAAGATCTTGTTACTGATATGCCTATGTTAGGTATAAGCTGAAAGAGCTTGTAGGAGGGTGGCACACCACATTAAGTGATGGATAAATTTAAATCACATTTGGATCTGAGCTTCCAGATTAGTTTTATTCCAAGGACTAAGTTGTACGTAATAAAACAGTGCTCTGAGAGCCTAATTAATATGCAGTGAATGAGCACAGTCAGAAATTCACTTTAAAACTGCAGTATTGTTGCAAAACCAATCACTAAACTGACCATTTGTGACCTGGCTGCGTCAGACTTGCAAGGTATAGGTTGTATCTATGACCCTTACACAGATACACATTTACCAAAGGCCATCAGCATCAGTGCTGATCATGGAAACAAACCAGTTGCCCAAATGTATCTTTTCCAAGAGCTTTATCCATCACAGAGCATCCAGTAACATGTCCAGGATCCTTTTGTCAGGACAAAAGTCTTTTTCTGTGAATCGTGGAATAATTTATTTTTGACTACTTCTTCCAATTTCTCAAATTAGCTGCTTCTGAAGTATCAGTACTCTAGCGAACTCTACAGTCAACTGCTTTGATTAAGGATCCCCATTGCTTAATTACCTCAGATTTCACACTTGAAAATAGGTTTGCCCAGGACAATAATCAACATCTTTGTTTGGAAAAGGATACAAGTTGAAGTTTAATGATATGGTGGATACAGGATTTTCTGGTATAATCTCCTATGATCTTCTTCACAGTGCAGAGAAAAAAATGCAGGCAAGCATTCTTGTTGAAATAGTCAGACACTAAGCTGCACCAGGGACTTTCTATATGCAATGGGATTGGGGGAGGAGGGAGAAAGGAAACATTGAATCAAGTAAAATGGCATACATCTTGCATTTTTTAAATTGCACAGAGGTTCTTGTTTTGTTTTTAGCATTAACACAATTTCAATATTAGAATCCTTGAGGCAGAATCCTGTGGGATACATTCTTAGACATCACATTAATTTGCCTGAATGTCACTGCCTGAGAACAGTACTGTGTCCTCACCAGCGACAATAACATTGCTAGAGTGCTGAGTAAAATCCACATAACACAAAACAACATTCAAATTAAGGTTTTGACTGGTCACATTAAAAATACACTGACGTTTTTACAGAAGGTTTACAGAAAATATCATGGTGTCACTTTCTGTGCAGTAGGTTTTTCTCCAGTCTGTTCCTATCCTCTAATCTGCAGATGACCATACATCAGGATGATACTCAAGGCATCTTGTCTGGCCCTGAAGTAAAAGCAATGTATATCAAGTAAATTTAAAATAATGCTAATCTATTTGCAAATCCTTAATGTTTCCTATTTGTCTATTTTTTGCATGAGTTCTTTAAAATCATGCAATATGTTTTACAGCACTCTTCAGATTTTTAAAAAAGTAATCTTAACTAACTCTCTTAAATCGCAAGATTTAAAATTTATTTTTTTTTCAGTTATACATTTACTGTGGGCTTTAGGTACATCAAGAGGAAGTTTAAAGTTTAAAAAATAAACTATTTCCCTGCCTCTATTTTTTAGCTCACATAGCTTGAATCCAACATAAGCAGTTCCAGGAGAGAGCTGAAAGATTAAAAGCCACATTTCAATGACGAATCCCAGAACTCGGCCTAAATTAATAGAAACTTTTGAGAAGTTGTCATCCTTTCATTACACAGAAGTGCACCTTAAGTCATCCCTTGCAGCAGGACCAGCAGTAACCGTTTTAGAACCTTGTTTTCAGTGTTCCAGGCATAAAAATAGCAAGAGAACTACATGGGCCGCATAGCTTTTTTTTTTTTTCCTTCTCCACTTGCTCCGATACTGAGTAAGTATTCTGTAATTAAACCCCTTTCTCCGAGTTACTCTTTCTTGCTGTGCTAACATTCCTCTATTTGCAGAGCACTTGATTAACCGCCTTCAAAGGACGAGCTTGATCTTCCCAAACTTCCTTACAGCCCACATGTTGATACCGTATGATTTTTATGAATATTTTCATCATAAATTAAACTCTTATTCACCAAATGGTTTTATTACACTTCCTTGGTTTTCCTTCCTTTCTTTTTGCTGACTACTGCTCTTCAGGTCTTACTACCATATATAGGAAAAAAACCCCATCACCTCAGTGTTCTGAGATGAAAATGATTTGAGCTGTGCTTTTTATATCCTCTGGGTGTGTGCACGATTTCCATGACTATAACATCTCACCCACTCACTAATATTAATGAGGTTTCCTTCCTAGCAGCCCTGTGAAGCAGGGAATGCAGCTGTCATCCCCTCCAAACACACACACACACTGGCAGTAGCAATCATTTCATCCTGAAAGTAAATTCTTCTTTGGAAACAATAAAGGAACTCTTTAAAATGTCTGTTGGATTACCTGCAGAGTCTTTGACAAAAGTGTTAGCAGAGAAAACAGTTTAGTGGTAGACAAGCAGACACATCTCTGATCAGGTCCAGAAGACAAAGCAATATCAAGAGAAGAGGTAACAGCTAATAATGAATAGCAAAAAGAACTCCAACAGTTCATATTTCTGTCACCCACAGGAGTAAATGCCCTGGCTTCTTCATGAATGACTGGTTCTGCTGAGGTAACACACCATGAAACGATGCCTGCAAACAGCAGCCACCTAACCAATTGGCTATATACAATGGGTGGAAATAAAAACCTTACAAGGTTCATTAAGCATGTCGCTCACTGCAGTCTTTTAATGTTGTTTTAAGGAAAACATTAATAAAAACCCTAGCTACAGCTGACCACATTATGGTGTTTCTTTGGATACATTTATCTTGGAGAGGAGGAAGGCCATGCTCTGAGAGGCAGTGAGTGATATAAAGCAGACAGTGGGGGCATCACCTTCACATCATCAGCAGAGATATGTGCAGTAGCAGTCAAATGTGTTGAATACACTGTACAAAATGCAACCCTGCTGAGGCTAGCTTAGTTATCTATCATCCAATAGAGGCGTGCAGAGCTGCATACAAGGGTTTAGAAAGAGAACAGTCTGCGCTCAGTACCAGTTTAGAATATGGCTTGTTCCCAAGTCTCTAAAAGTCAGACCCACATCACACAATCATAATAAATATCAAGTAACCATGCTTCCCTCTGGAAATGGTTAAGACACTATCAAAGTTACTCTCTTTCCTAGTAATCTAAAAACCTTAAGAGGAGAATGGAACATTATAAGACACTTATCACTTGGCAAAGACTCTAAAAAAAAAAAAAAATAATGCTGGCATGATGTTTGAGAGAAATGCCCTACTGGAGCATTCCAGCCCACTGGAACTCTGCAACCTCTGAGCCCATGAGGCATGGAGATCATGAGCAATCCAGGCATGCCTGGAAAGTCAGCAGTGACAGTGGGAATGTGCTGTCACTTACCCAGCATCTGCAATTCTTGCTGACAAAATGAATATGGGAAGCAGAAAACCCCAAATTGAGATGGCAATCCATACACTGCAAATCAAGTAAAATACAGTGAACCATGTCTGAAAATTCCACCACTGAAGTTAACACATTGACTGCTCCTGCCAAAATGGAGAATAGTAGCAAATAAAAATCAGGGGTTTTGAGAAGGTCTGATATAAAACATCTCAAGTAACAGGTATTCCATCAGTTCCTTCAAGAGGTAGTTCTTAGAGCAAAATAAGCTTCACTATCAATTTTATTTCCATAATTCATAGATTATTAGAATTAATGCTTGATGTAAGATCTAGGAAAGGGCTCAAAGTCTTTTTTAAGGCCCAACCTATAAGCATACTGTACGGGGAGCATTTATAACCATTTAAATTAAGCCAGTGATCATCAGGATTTCACAGAAGTCTCAGGGTTCTTCTACCTTGAGCTGTCACAGCCTTATTCTATGCGTAATAGCTATCTACATGGAACTGATCAAGCATCTTACAGTATGTGTTCTAGGACCCACAGCTACCATGAGACCTCCTTTTCATTATTTTCTAGTCTACTTAACATACACGTTGTCTTCTGAAAGTGGCAGTATTGTAGTAGAGTAGACAGAACAAGATTAGGATATGTAATGTCAGGATCCTCAGAAGAGCTAGGAGTATTTATGTGGTCATAAGTAGAAATCATGTTTCTATAGGTTATTTTGCTCACAAGAATCAACAGCTAGCTGTTTGTGGAACAGCTAAAGGCTTGCTAATACATAAAATATATATTTAAAATAGTAGACCTATAAAAACACATGCTTAACAATTTCAAATTACTTTAAGATTTTTAAGCACACTTAAATCAAAGCACATTTTGTGTGCCAGTTACCTGTGCACAAAAGGCAGTTTTTCCTGTAGCATTAGATATTCACAACACATTTGACATAATGACAATGCTGTCATTAAACTGCCAACAAAACAGCATTACTTAAAAGCCTGTGGTTTACCTGCAATAAAAATCTTATGTTACCATTTCTGTTCATTACTGAACTAAATTATCTACACAAATCCTGCTAACACTGATACCCTTATGCTAGCACGATGGTATAAGAAGTGCTATACAATCCCACTGCACACACAACTCTTCTGCAACCCCTGCTGCACCTCCAGAGTAACTCTATTTAAACGCTCAGTTACACAAGCTATACAAGTCTCCATAGTCCAAACGTGTTTTCCAAGAAAAAAAACAAAACAAACAAACAAACAAAAAACCCCAAACTACTAAAAAACCCCACACAACAACAACAAAAAAGCCATTAGTCCTATTAACTACAATTCAAACTCAGGCAGTAAACAGAATCAAACATTATGGAAACTAAAACAAATACTCGCAAGCCTTTCACAATTAAAAGACCGAATGGGTACAGGCATTTTATATGACTCCCACCCTGTCCAACTGATGCTCTACTAAAAATGGACGACACCTACCGAGTTGATGACCATTCCAATGCTGCTCATTATTCACTGTCACAAAAACTACACTCAGGATTACATTACCAGAAGGAGTAACAAAATGCTTACCATATTTTGAGACATTTCAAAAACATCCAAACTTGTCTAAAAGAAACTTAGAAATCTTGTTATTGATTTCATTACCATGGAACAGGGTTAAAACAGGGTTGACTCCATCACTTCCAAGTCATTAGTCATACTATATGACTACAGCAACTACAGTCCTTATAATCAATCATTCCCTATTCTATTGGTATGTCCCCATCTCATTATTTACTGTAATTATATTCAACTGACAAACAAATGCTGCAGAATCAGAGACAGAGTGCTTATTAACCTTATTAACCGTGTTTGTGCTTTGCATTAAACATATGTAGATCATTCATGTTTGGGTCCTTTCTAAATAAATTTATCTCATCCAAGTATTGGCCATAGTAACAGCAACTTTCTCAAATGTAACTGAACAACTAAATCAAATTTTAAAAGATTATACTGAAATAGTTTCTTTATAAATAAGGTCTGTGAAACTTCAGTTAGTTTTAAACTAGTATTAATGGAATATTGTACCACTGCATCAAATGCATCAAAAAATAATTGGATTTTCTCTACTAAAATACCCTAAGAGAAAGAAAAAAAAAACAACCTCTATCACTGAAGTTGCAGAGAAGCCATTAATTTTGAATTATTACTTTTGATAGAGAAATTGCTTTACTTGACTTATCACTTTCCTGTGGAGAAAGTATGGAAAAACTGAGACAAGTAAATATAATATTTGACTGACAGATCCATCAAGAAAACCTGCAGAAAGAGAACATTATCTTTACTGTGAACAAAACACAGTGAGATAACATAAGGTACTTAAGACCTACAGCTGTTTGTTTCACGCATAGTATTCCAGAATGGTGAGATACCACACCATCTACCAGTAAATATAATCCTGAATTTATCCAGATTAAACCCTGAAGAGTAAGAAGTCAACCAAGTTATGCACACAGCTGATTTTGTTTCAGTCCAATTCCCTTCCCTCAATAAATTTCATTTTATTACTTATCTCATGGTTTTAAGTTGTTTATGAACTTCATATTAATCATTTTTCATTAAATGAAAATCTGACCTCAAAGGTACTACCAGGGATATTCACATTATTCAAGATTCTCCTTTCAAAGGGAAACGACCTAGAACTAAAGCACAAAAGATGTGTACTAGTCTTATATGGGAACAAAACTATTATTAATTTAACACTGACATCTACACACTATCATACTTTTCTGTAAGTACCACTATCAGCAAGTAAGAAAAAATAACAGACTGTCACTCCTATCCGTAATAGTTCAAGAGCAGTTCCCCTTATAGCAACAGTGTGTTAAAGAGTATTTAATAAGAAAAATTATACAGACTTTGTAAATATATTAAGGGAGTGGTGACTTTTACCACCATTTAACACAAAAATACAATACATATGACATTTGGGAATAGAGAACAAAACAATTTTATATTAGATTTTTAAAAGATGATTTTTATTAAGCACAAACAGCTTTTAATACATTATCAATACAAATAAGAAAACATCTGTTTAATGAATTTGATATATCAGAGATTTGATGTGCAGGTTGCATACTGGCACAATAAAAATTATGGTTTGTTTGGGGTTTTTTTAAAGATTTCAAATTAAAATTATAGGGTCACCACTGTCTACGCTGCAGGAACTTTACCTACAGTCTAAAATTACTACATCACCTGGGCATAGTGGGAAGCAAAGAACTACAGTTTCATAATATGGAACTCCTAACACTTTCATTAGCACCATTCAAAGCTTGCATCAGCTGTTTAACTAAGAAGCAGCTGACAGGTCAGGTAAAGCTTTACAGTAAATTTCAGTGCAAAGTTTACAGTTCCTTTTCATAAGATACTTGGAATCTATGGTTTCATAGCATGTTAAATAATCATGGCTTGATAGATGTACAGTGTTAAGATGCTGAGGACAATTACTTTGAAAAAAAGATGAGACTTATAATGGCTGTGAAATGCATTTTAATATATTATGCCAAATTCTGTAATATGCAAACAACATGCTGGATTACAAACTGAAGTTCTATTATGAATTCATAGACAAGGGTCAGTATTAGCTCTCTGGGGTAGCGGCTTCTGGTTGTCTCAGTTGCTGCTTTTTCAGGCTAACTAGCTTCATCTTCTCTCTAATGTGTTCTGCTGCAGAAGCCATATCACTTGGGCTCCCAAAGTACTGCTCAGACCTAAAAAATAAAAAAATAAACAACCAAAAACCAAAACACAAGTTATCAGTGAAAAGTGAGATAGTGCATGAATATACATGTGAATGGCACTAGAAAACACTAAGCAGATAAGAAAAACAGGCACTTTTTCCTCTTTAAATTTAAACGCCACCTTTAAAAGGCTTTGTAGACTCAGTGAGGGGACTTGTCAGCAGCTCTTGATGAAAGTATTACAAATACTAAATGACCCTTTAATACCCAAAAGATTCAACAGTGAGGCGCTGTTCTGTAAGTGCAACTAGATACTTCCTAACACTATTTTTTACTGCCATTCTGTGGCTACCCCCTAGTCAGTCTGGCAGTTTTGAATACTATGACAATCAAGGAAATCTGTCTATACATTAATTCTGAGGCTATACAATTGCTTCATTATTAAAGGACCCTGTACATGACATCAGCCACATGCTGTCAGATTAAGTCATCTATCCATTAAACTGAAAAGAACACATGGCTACATAAGTTGATTTCTCTCATTCAAATACAACAAAGGAACAGCCAAAATGTTAGGGAAACCACTAACCAAGCTGTCAGCAAAAGGAGGATTTGAGCAGAATACATGTTTCAGAAGAAGAATAGGTACCAAATCTAATTACAAAGCACAGACATTGAAGTCTTTGAAAATGGTTGCAGGACAAAGTACTTCAGACAAAGTGGGGGGACAGGCATAAACAGACAGAAAAGTTATTTCATGCAGGACTGGACTAGTTTGACTAGGGAACACCAAAGACAACAGACTGCACAATTGCGCACGGGATCACAGCATGGGGGCAGATGTTTTTCCTGATGCAGATTAGAAGCCATGAATAGGACAGGGAACAGTGGCCTGGACTTCCAAGAAAACACTGACAAAAGTCTGCAGCGGTAAAGAGGCTGATGAAGACGCTTCCAAACTTTTTATGACATTTTGTGTGTTCCTACATTTCTTAAACTCTGTCTACTAATAAGTGAACACTCTGCAAATTGTTCATAAAATGATTCTAAAATAGAATGTCTAGGGATGACGAGCAGAGGATCTCAGGATTTAGGACAGCTAAGACCCCATTTTTGAGAAGGGGGACATGCAGTGCTCTGCTGAAATGCCAGAGGAGTCAGAAATAATGTTCAGGATTCAGTCACTCAGCTTAAAATGCAGGTGTACATATACCTATTCCTATAGGAGCATTCTGTTAGGACTCAAACCTCAAAGCATGGCAAGCATCTTTCATGGGGAGCTTTCTCAGGTTCTAATGTTTTTACTTTATCTATCTACAAATTACATTGGTTTTAAGAATAAATAACAGTTGCTACTTTTACTGGGTCACTAAAATCTGCTATATGGAGAATTATACTGAAATACTTCAAAAAAACATAACACACTAATTGAGTTGTGTTGTTTTTTTCCCCCCTCACATCTATAAAATCCTCCACTATTTTCAAATACACTACTGAAAGGGCAGTAAAAATCCAGTTGAGGTCTGGGTCCATCTTCATGGGTAGCACTCCTTACTGAAGGAAACTATGGTGCATAGGAAGCCTGATATTTTGGAAATAAGATGACAGGAAATTAATTTTCATGACCAGCTTCCTGTAACTGTATTTTTCAGATTGATTTCAGGTAACCCATAATGCAGTTGCCTGATAACATCTCATAAGGTTTCAGCCTCTAATTCAAAATACTGATTTCATATCTCATTCACTATGATGCAGGATCCTACACAGAGACTAGTTCCAAGGGGTGTTTATACTCAGGTAGAAGAAACTATCTACAAGCGCAGCATCACAATGGACAAGTGTCTTTTACTGAACAGAGAACTGAGTTTTATTATGGTTGACATTACAATTTCAATTTGCTTTTGTAGCTCAAGACAGCCACCAATTTTAAATTAGTATGAATAGCTCACAAGGCAAGTAATGTTTTATTTGCTGAATAAATCAAATGTAAATTTATCTTCAATGTACCAGCTTAAGACTTCAGACAGAATTGTGAATAAATTAATCAAAATACTATGATTCAAATACAATATCTTTTTTTCAGGGAAGATATAGGAAGTAGTTATTCTTCTGTTACTTCTACATACCTTGCTGGTGTAAAGACTGCATAAATGTAATAATTACTAATTGTGGAAAAAGTCACCACTTTGAAAAAAGCAAGTATGTTGTCTTTGGAAAGTTTGAAATTGGACCTGCCTGCTTTCTGTGAAAAAGTGGGAAAGAATTTTTAATCAGTATTACTGCCCTGCCTTTTTAATTTCAGCAATAAGTGTTTAGAATTCTTCTGCATACAAGACTCTTATAAAACTACTAAAACCATATTTGGTAGGCATTAGAAAAACATTATGCATACCCATCGGGATAAACAACAGGCACTGTTAGTCTGTCCAACAGTGATTTCCCAACTGCTTCAATTTCATCAAATTGCTCCATTTCATTAAATGCTTCAGGCTGCTCTGGACATTCTTGCAAAATCTGTTTAAAAAAAAAAAAAAAAAAAAAAAAAAAAAAAAATGCAGAATAAAGACAAGGGATAGCACGCAGTTTTTTAAGTGCCATTAACTGGCAAAGTGAATGTTCTTTCAGCATCTTCACCGACACATTTACATGAGATTGACTGAAATATTCATATAATCCAAGAAAGGAAAATACCAATTAAGCTACATTGAGAAGATAGTTCAGGGCTACCACTGTTTTGTACTAGAACATTTTACTTCTTAGAGAGAACAAAAAAGAAAAAAATAGCCTTGCTAGATAATATTCCAGCAAATATAAAATGCATAGTAATAGTAACCTGCATCAAGACAGTCATATAAAATAGAAGAAACCATTATCTCACTGTATTCAGCGCTGGCGCAGCCTCACCTTGAATACTGTGTGCAGTTCTGGGCCCCAAAATTTAAGAAGGATGTTAAGGTCCTTGAGTGTGTCCAGGGGAGGACAACAAAGCTGGTGAAAGGGCTGGAAGGAATGTCCTATGAGGAGCAGCTGAGGACTTCAGGCTTTTCTAAGTTTAGAGAAAAGGAGGCTGAGGGGTGACCTCATTGCTCTCTACAGCTTCTTGAAAAGGGGAAGTGGAGAGGGACATGCTGAGCTCTTCTCCCTGATATCCAGTGATGGGATGCATGGGAATGGTTCAAAGCTGTGCCAGAGGAGGTTTAGACTGGACATTAGAAAGCATTTCTTTACTGAGAGGGTGGTCAAACGCTAGAATAAGCTTCCTAGAGAGGTGGTCGATGTTCCATGCCTGTCAGTAGTTAAGAGGTATTTGGACAATGCCCTGAATAACATGCTTTAACTTGGTCAGCCCTGAAGTGGTCAGGCATTTGGACTAGATGATTGTCGTAGGTCAATTATGTTTTTGAACAATTATTTTTTTAGCTATCCATTTAGTTTCTTTAAACATAAGACTGTCTAAAAACATAGCAATTAACTACTGCAATACTGAAAGAATGCTCATAATATGGACTGAGATAACTCTTTTAGGAGTTTAAGAACCACTGAATTCTGATTTGGTATCAGGTAAAACTTTTTGCAGTCATCTGTGGCATACTTCTGCTTTTGTGAACCTCCGGCAACTCACAATGCCTACAAATTCAAAGTATCTTCCAGTGGTACAAGCAGGAAATTAATGAAAGAAAGGAGCATATGAGTCAACCTTGCATCCATGCTCTCCTTCAATGACAGAATGATTTTTTTTTTTTTTTTAATTACATGCAAGCTTGGCTTTTTTTGCCGTTATATGCAATTTTATTGTCAATATTAGGGACATAATCTAAATTGCTCTTCTAAAATGTATCACTTCACAGAAAGAATGGTTCCTGGATGAAAAGGCCCTACCTCTCTTGATTTACATTAACGGATCTACATCAATTGTCTCTAATTCAGGCATTTGAAAACGCTTGACACTCCCCCCTTCAGCAAGCTGTTACTGAATAGCAACTATCCCTCAATAACATCATTGTTGATTGTTCATCATCCTCTGTGGCTTCTAGTATTATCCAGCTGGGCACAGTGGTGAGACACTTGGTTACAGGAGTTTGAAAACCATACCAAGGCAGAGGTGTGTTTTGAAGAAACCATGTCCAACACCCTCCAAGTGCAAAATACAAGATGCAGCAACACAGCATGCATGGAAACTAAACTGGTGGGCGAGAGTTTCATTCTTTTACACAGTTTGTGAGAGGAATATCACATTCAAAATACACACAGCTTAAAAGTCAACACTCCTTTTAACTCTACAAAGATCTTAAATGACCCCATAGCTTGTATTATACCTCACACAAAAACACAAATCAAGAAGTGTTCCTTGTCTTTAAGAATTAGTCTAAAACACGCAAAGAAATGCTTTATGATCAACATCAGAGCTCGCCTCTGAAGAGTTAAAAGAAATTCTTCCCAGCCCCAAGTCAATGCCCCTGACCTTCAGGGCTGCTGTTCTCCTTTTTCTTAAGCAGACCCTGTAACAATATAGGCATGCAAGCAACAATTGCATTAAGTATTGAAACTAACAATTAGAAAAATATATACTTAAATTTTTCTTTCTGCTTGTTTTTAAGATTTAGAAAGGGAAAAATATACACTCTGGCAACTTTTTTTTTTTTTACATTTTGTTTGCTTAAATTCCAATAAGAAATTTTTCTTCTTAAAAGCACAACACTCACCTTTTCAGCACTTGAGTGAAATGCAACAGCTGCTTCCAGCCGGTGCACTCTTTCTTCAGAAGTTATTGTAAACTGTTTCCACACTCTGTTCAGTCTTGGAAGTGTGTCCCCTGAGGACCTTGAAGTGCATCGCAGGGACTGACACAGGACAACAGTTGCCTGCAGTAACTGTCTCCCATAATCATACGTACTCTAAAAGTTTGAGGAGATGGGAAAGAAAGTACACATAAAAACTCTGTATTTAACTTAGGAGCTAATTAATATCTTAAAACAACAGCAGACACATTTATGAAACCTCCTCAGTTTAGATCCACAAAGTATATTGAACTAATCTGGACTACTAGAAAAAGCTGCTGAAGTACGAATAAAATTGTAATGACCAAACAGTACTTTTGCTCTTTAAAAAAAAATAAAAAAAAAAAATAAAAAAACAATCTGCTGTTGTCTAGTGTTCATACTGGCAAAAGATCAGAGTTTCCTTAAAATACTGAATAGCTGCTTGGATATTACATGGGATACTAATGCCAAGATGACTGTCTCACTGACTTCACTGTCATCATGTTTGCGGTCACCTAGCATCCAGGTGTGTTGTGGCTTATCATTGTAACAGCAAGCTACCCTCCTGTCACTGTCAGTTCTAACTCATCAAAAGAGAAAATCACTTCCAGTCTAACAGGTGCAATTTGAAAACATCACATCTGTTAATTGACAAGTCTGAATCAGACATTCCTAAAAGCAGTATATATCTGAAAAAGCACCTGAAAAAGGCCCAGCTTGTACACTTTTTATTCTTAAGTGAAATTCTTTCACATGTACCCGGCATCCTTTTGCATATTCAAAATTTGCATGCAAACATGCCCTATGGCTTCAGTGAACTTCAGCAGACTATTGTTCAGCAGTGTTCATTAGTTGGTTGCTATAGTAAAGAATTAAAGCTGTCAGATCTGTTCATCCACTAACTCTGCTAGTGCCAAAACTCCTTGTATGAGCAGGACCATCATACACCAACAGTCAACTCTGTGTGGAAAACCAATAGAAATATAGGCTCTGTTTCATGAAGTACAACACAAAGTACACTGAAACCAAGTGGTTCATCCATATTTCAGTATTTTGATTGCAGTCCTTCAAAAGTCATTATAAAGACTGAAATATATGCCTTTTAAAGAAAGTCAATGTGAACTTTAAGTTTTGTGTTTTGCACTGTCTAGGTGAAGCAGAATAAACTAAGGTAATAAACTGCAGCATCGCTACTGTTGATGGAACTTCAAAATCTCATTAGGCTCATCACCAGTTCCAGCAACCACAATTTCTTCATTTAAGCTCTGAGGCAAATCATTAAGACGAGTAACAGCTGTTTCATGATCACCCATACAGGTACTAACTCTATTTAGGAGATCTTCTGAAACTATACAAAACCCACATTGTTAAAAAGTCACTAATTTCACCTGTGCAACATCAACGAATTTTCGATGTTTCTCCAGTAAAACTTTTGTTTCTTGAGCATCATCTCCCAATCGGATATGTGTCTTCAGCAGAGCATCCAGCAGTTCACTTAACCACTCTACTGCCTTAAAAACAGAAGTTAAAAGTATAAAAATCAGTAAATTAAAAATAAATTAATCCAGACAGGTGAAGTAACTTCAGTACTAGCATATAATTTTGATATGGAAAAAAGTTTAAAAGATTGGTATCAAACTAGTAGATTGTGCATGCAATCATCAAATACACTATTTTCAGTCATTGATACATCCTTTATTTTCACTGTGCAAATTCACTAAATAAAACTACATTTGAAAGAGACAAAAAAAGTGTACAATTATCAATTGCGTACGTTTAGCCAGTGGACTACAAAGACCAGAATGATGAAATTCTATAGGCATTTCCATACCTGAGCAGCATCCTCTTCACATTTAAACAACTGTACCATCTGAAGCATCTTCAGTCGCCGCACGTCCACCATATCCTCACACCTTAAACAGTAGCACAGACAGACTCACCAACACATGCACAGCAGTCACAATACACTGAATTTGACAGCAATGTTTTCAGTAAGCAACATTAAGATACAAATGTTTATGAAAAGGTGATTAAAGCATTTTTGTGCTGCTTAGTTTGACCCAAATATGTAATGTCTTACATAACAACAAGAAACACACAATAAAGAGAACCAAGCACTATAACCCACCAAAACCATAATCCTTAAGACTTCCAATACAGCTATGTTATAGAAAGCAATACCAGCAGAGTAGCTACAAGGCCTTCCAGGTTTCTTACCTTGTTATACTGGTAAGATTTGCAGGCCACACAGAGGCTTACATGGCTAAGACAGACTTTCTCCTACTTCTTTTTATCTAACTAAAGATTGTAATAATTAAACTCTCATACGATGATGGCCTTTGCTATAACTTGTCAAGAAGCCAAGTCTAGGTGAGAACTGACTTAAACTTGGTGTAATTCCAAATTGTACTGTGAGCTGGTGACAAAGTTTTCTTGGTGAATAAAATGAGGACTGTTTAAAAGATGTTAATACATCTTTCCATTTTCTTTTTATCTAACTAAAGATTGCAATAGTTAAACTCTTATACAATGATGGCCTTTGCTATAACTTGTCAAGAAG
>NW_010321126.1:0-16618 GCF_000700745.2 Antrostomus carolinensis
TTATAATATAATATATTATATTAGAGAGGTGCGTAGCAGGGGGTGAGGGAGGGGGCTGAGCTGTGCCCTCCTCCTGCAGCACCCCATGAATGGGTGGGTGGTCTTGCGCCCCGCAAAGACCTCTCCCACAGCAAGGAGCAAACAATAAGGGGAACCAGAGCTTGCTGAAGTCAGAAAGCATTTGCAGGGCTCAGACTGACATATTGAGGCAAATAGCAAACACTTCTGGACCACACAAATAAGCCTTCACTTTGAGCAAATACGTAACTGAAAAGCAGGCAGATTGGAAAATTATCTAAAAATAGTGGAGCAAAGATTAGCAGCACAAGAATCAGCTCAGAAGCATCAGGACACTCCTGGGCTTATTCAAATCACAGGTTCTTAAAGGAGGATTGCAAAGATGTTGAAAATACACAACCAGCTCTACACATTTCTTGGGCTTGCCTGAACACCAGGAGAGCACCATGTTCCCAGCAGGGCACAGCAGCTACCTGGGAAGTCTTAGCATTTTTAATGAGTGTCATGAAGAATTTTATTATCATGGAAAGCTATATAATCATTTTCTCAATAAAAAAAATCTCCTTAGTCAGTAACTGCTGCCTAGCACTGAGAGGCAATTCAGCCGCCTTTAGCTGTCATTTCAGAAGACATACAGCAGGAACAAGATCAACCCCATATTGCCTTTCATATCAGAAAAGTTTCCCATTAATAACAGGTTTGTCTTTATAATGTGTGTCTTGGAATGAAATAATTTGAGCTATGTGGGTTTTTATGAGACACTCTAGAGACAGAAGTCAGTAGAAATTTCTGACCAGCTCCTCCCTTTGCCTTCCCCTTCTCAGACCCAGCTTAGGAATTTCACAGCTCTCCAGTTAGTTTCTGTTGTACTTCTGTTTTCTCCTGCCTTTCCATGATCCTGTTGGGTTTTCTTTTGAAAACATCATTCATTAAATATTTATTACTTTATTAAACCAACTTGGCTCATGAATGCATATTTTCTTTGCCTTATTTTTCCTTAATTATTTAGTCTATCCATTAAAACATGCATCCCTTGTTGCAGGATTATAATTATAGTCTAATACTAATACTGTTGCAGGAGCATGCTAGCAGAGCCACCTTTGTTTCCTCCTGATTAATTAGACTTCCAAGCTGACATCTCTCTTGAGGTTGCTGTTTGAGACCTCACCATGGTGGCCTGAAGCACCGAGTTTGCCATGACAGCCTTCAGAAGCTTTCCTCCTGCAGCTGTAGAAGTGACTCAGCTGTCCACACACTGTTACCATCTGATCTCTCACTGGTCAGTAAGGACTTGGCTATGAATGAGCTGAATTAGTAGCTAGCTGCTGCTACAGGAGGGGAGAGCCCATTCCACTCCATCCCTGGCTCCTCTCTCTGCCCTCCTCCAGATCCCAGTCTGCACCACACACTCCCCACCTCCCTGCATCTCATTGCACCCACTCTGGCACTTGTCAGATTGCAAGATAAGCCAATTCAGCCCACTAAAACAGCAGAACCATGACTTATTAATTCAACTCAAGATATCTTGTGAAACCATACCTACCAGCTAAAAGCACAGCTGTGCATTAAGCTATATCTGGGCACAGTTCACACCTTAACAAGAAGGAGTACACAGCCTTTCATTTCTTCAAATTGGAATTATAGATTCTGGAGGTACGTAAAAGCATGTCGTCAGTGGATCTGAAACCATCTGCAGTTGAACAGCTGCTGGATTGTGTGATCTCTAAGAACCGATTTCTGTGTCATTTCTCAGCGGGGCTCTCATGAGCCTGTATTTCAGTGGGACAGCTTGGACAACTACATCAAAATGACCTGCCCCTTGCCAGCAACCCAGATGCTTCTCTTAATTTGTCCTGCAGCTTTGGATAAGTCATCCCCTTTAGGCCTCCTGTGAACCCAGCCATGAAGCTGCTATGTCCTGTACACCAGGATGCTCCACAGCCTGTACCCTACAGCAGACTGGGCACAATGCAGGTAGCGAATTTGTAAGAGGGAGAAGTTATAGTCCTTTCTCTTTTTTTTGGCTTGCTCCCACTGTGTCTTATACATATCCCACTCCTTAATTCCCAGGAGAAAAATGTCCTGAGCTCTGGGAGTAGTTAATAAGAAGGGACAGCAGATAAGCAGCCGCAGTAAGCCTGAGCAGTGATTATAGGGCTAAGTATGTACCTGGGAAGTTATAGAACTATATTTTAAAGATGAAGCATGCTTTTTTTCAGGATGTATTCTTATTATTATGACGAGTCTTTCCATTTACAAAGGAGCAATGACACCTGCCAGGGCTTGCTATCCCTCTCCCCATGTCGTTACCAAAGTAGGGGAAGTCAGTTTAGAGAGCCCATGCTGGCAGTCAGTGCTCGGTGTGCTACTCCGCCAGCACCGCTGCCATCCCTCGCCGTGGCAGGTGAGCCTCTCTGCACCTCCATTTAAATGGGGACAATAGTTATCTACAGCTTGACTCCTCCGTGTTGTGAGACCGGACTCATTAGTGTTGGCAAAGTACACAGCCACCTGGATAAAAGAGAGAGATAAACGCTCAGTTTCGTTATTTGAAGACACAGATCAAAGAGCCAGGGGCAGCCTTGATGTAGCACTAGAGGTACACCTGCAAGCAATGTCCAAGTAGAAATCAAGCAGTAAAACCACTGACAGTAAAAACAACAATGAAGGCATGAAAAAACTTGCAGCTGGTCAGCTGGAACACAATGAAACAAGGAAAACAAAAAAACAACCTCTGGTTTGTCTCTGACACTTTTTACCCTCTTGTTGCAGAACTTTTAAAACAAAACAAACACCCCACAGGATATGTAACTTGGGATTCTTTTAACAGAAACAAGGAAAGGGAAGAAAGGGCTTCCCCGCCACCCTGTAATAACTGCAGCTTTTGGGGGAAGGAGGTTCTACATAAGAAGTTAATGATTGAAAAATAAATTCCTGGTAGTTAAGGTAGAGGTGAAGCACCAATCTGTCTCTGACTCTATTCCCTGCGGCTCTGACAATTAAAGGCTGTCAGGCCTAAAGCCACCAACAGATTTCCCTGCTCCCCAGCAGCATACTGTAGTCTTCATGCCCCAGTGTTTCAGGTAAGCACCTTCACACAGTATTATGTACAGGCTGACGTGTTTGATATATCCCCTCTGGTTAGTACACACTCACATTCCTGCAAGGTTAAGAAAGGGCATTCAGCCAGAGAGAAAGAAAGGGATGCAGAAAGGTAGTTCACACTTATTGAGGAAGGGGGGAGAAGTGGCATGGACCTTTCTGGGGAGTGACCCCCAGGTGCCGGGGGGGTGTCTGCACCCTGACCTCCAGTCGGCAGGCACACCTCTGCTGGGGCTTGGGACATGGGGAACCCGTCATTTCCCACCTCCAGCACCATCCATCAGCGGGACATGGTGAGTTTCCTAGTTTGTAAGGTACCTCAAGACAGACATGACGAGCCATTGCTTGGAAACTGGCCACCTAAAGAGAGGGGTGAGGTGATGAGGAGCTGCTGGTCACGTAGGACAGAAGCTGTAAATAAGAGCTGAGTGTCAGCAAAAGGAGGAGCAGAGGGACACCCTTTAGCCTTACTCTGTCAGATAAACCTACTTCAGCCTGTCTCGGTGCTGATGAAGGAAACGCTGAAGGGCTGTGGTTGGGTGGGTTTAGGGAGGTGCATTAAAGATTTTTACAGGACAGCAAGGAATAGAAGCAGACAGGTAAAGTAGAGGTGAATGAGAGTGGTCAGGAAATGTAACGGAAAATCTCAGCAAATCTTAGAAACTTGTTTTGATTAAATTTATAAGGAAAGGCTTTAAGAAAGAAGAGAAAAAAAGACCACCAACATAGTGAATGCAAGTCGAGCTAATGGAAAGAAATAAGTTTTTATTATTTTAGCAAACATTGGTGGTGATGGGATTGAAACAATCCCCTGAATCCAAATTGCCCTCTTTAGGAACCTGATCAAGCTCCAAATTTCCCCGCTGGCCTCAGCCTCCTCTGAAGGGCCACCCCAAAGCCCTGGAGATGAACAGTGGGAACATGAGGAACAACAGGAGCAGATCCAGCTCTGTGTGGTTTTGGCTCATTTCCCAGCAGACGCAGTGAAACAGGGGAGAAATCAAACCTTGGAGGCTGGAAAGGGTTGAGACACCAGTGGGGCTCCTCTCATCTAACTGTCGCTGTCTGAAAGTGGGTTGTACAGCTCTGCCTGGCTGTCTCATCTCTCTTTATTGTGTCTGGAGCCACAAGTGCCTCCAAAGGATGATTCATCCCAACAACTTGAGGTGCCTTTGAGCTATCGCATCGCATCCCTTCCCAGTTTGCTGTCAGGGCTCAGTCCCCTTGTCATCCACATTGCCCACACATTAATTCATGCTGGGACCCCGCTTCTGTAATGAGTTTCAAGAGGAACACTGTCCACTGCTGTCAGGACAGTTTGCCCAACATCTGCAGGGGTTGTTCCCCAGCCCTGTTGTGGCAGACCTAATAGTCTCACATACCTCCACACATCTCCCAGGCTCACCATACCTAGCTTAGCATCCCACCATAAGAGCACTCTGTGGCAGCCTGGCACTCATTCCTCCATGGAGCAAAAAGAGGACCTTGTCCTTTCACATGACTATCTTTCCACTGACCACAGAGAGGGTTCATGGCTCCCTCAGAGCAAACACCCTGCTTACTGATGATGAACATCAAGTGATATAACTCCTACCCAAAAGAATAACAAGTTGTCCATGGGCAGCCATACTCTCAGCACTGCAGTGCTGCTTAATCGAGTAGCGTTTCTATGATTCTTAAAATGACTCTGTCCCTGAAACTAATAGCACCTATAAGATGTCTGTCCTTGGTATGGCAATAAACCCAGTGCTTCATCCACAGAAGTTCTTGCTGTAAAGGAACCATAGAATCATTTGAAGTTGGAAAAGACCTCCAAGATCATCAGGTCCAACTGTCAACCCAACACCACCATGCCCACTAAATCATGTCCTGAAGTGCCATGACTACAAATTTTTTGAACGCCTCCAGAGATGGTGACTCCACCACTTCCCTGGGCAGCCTGTTCCAATGCTTGACAACTCTTTCAATAAAGAAATTTTTCCTAATATCCAATCTAAACCTCCCCTGGCACAACTTGAGGCCGTTTCCTCTTGTCCTAATGCCTATGGAATGAGTATGGGCTGGGATTTCAGATCTTCCTGGTAGATGCGCATTTTTTGAGAAGCCAACCAAATAAACTCCATCCACAAGCAAAGGCATCAAGGCTTAGATGTTAATGAGGAAGCACAGGGAATGAACTGGAGGGGAAATTAAAAGAGGGCTGGTTGATATGCCATTCCTCTAACCCTGCTGGGTTTTTCTGTGTGATGTTGAGGTCTTACCAGAGACTGAGAAATTGCAGTTGTATTGTAAGGAGGGGGAAAGGCTCTCTAAGGATTTCCTGTGCCATACGAGACTAAATAGGTCACATCTATGGGAGGGGAAAGGCATCCCTCGCAGTGAGCAGTGCTGTTCAAACACTGAGCATCCAGCCCTTTCAACGTGAGCAGTGTGACAAGGCTTGGGAAACTGCAGTATCTCTGGGGGGAATTATTCTCACCCAACTTACCTGGTCTTTAGAACACAGTTCAGTGAGAAGGAAGAATAATTGGGTGAGAAAAAGATTGCAATATGAAATAATTTTGTAAAGATACCAGACACATATATAACTCCCTCCTGCTACCTGCTTACTACCTCTCCACACTTCTGCTAAACTAACCAAAACCAGAAAAAGACTGTGTTTCAAGAAAAATAAAGGAGCATAATTAAATCTGTTACCATATGCGGCATACTATTCAGGAAGTTACAGTGCAGTAAATTACTGTATAAACATGAGATACATGTGCTCTCAATAACTACCTATATTTGTACCCTTGTCCCACGCTAAATTTGGCAAGAGTGAGATAGCTTCAACCTCCCTAGTTGAAGGTAAACTTGCTCCCTTTAACTGTGGGGTAAGAAGTTCTCCCCAAGGGCTATGCTTATGCCACCGCTCTCCCTCTGCCATAGCTCTGCATCCCTGCCAAGAGCTGAGGATGCTGCTGGATCTACTCCCTCCCTAGGAGACAGAGGTTATCAGTGTCACAGCCTTTTCTTAGTATCTGTTTTCAGAGAAGAGTATTATTGAAACAGTGCATATTATCTTAGTTACAAGACAGTATTTTTAGCTTTAAAAAAGTATGCATTTTTCTTTGAACTGATATTTTTCACACTCTTCACATTTATTTCTCTCTCAGCTTATATCCCTTTCTAGATGTGGTGTCTTTCACTGAGGAGTATTACTCTTACAATGTACCATTTGCCCTTATGCTGTAGCCCCTTGTAGCAGACACCATGGAAACATACCAATAAGAGGCTACTGTCCCTCCCCAAGACAAAGAACTACATCCATTGGCTTTCAAGTCCTGCCAGCACTTGAACTCCCATGCCCCAAACTTTTGTTCTTTGGGGTATTTAGCCACAGATGGAAAAGCCACATTTCTTCTTACACGCTTATTATTCTCCTTCAAATGAATATGAATGAAAACGAATCAGATCATTCATCGGATCTGATAAGTTCTGTGTGAGCAGAATACAGATTGCCTCTGAATGAAAAAATGCTGATAAAAAACAGTATTTGAAGACAATAACAAATTCTCTTTTATAGTATCAAATCTCCTTTCATGTGCTTTCCACCAACATTCAAGTAGATGAATTTTCCTATCTTTTTTTTGCCAGAAAATAAATCTGTAAAATGAAAATCATGTGAAAACACATCTGATAGTGATCACCTGGGGAGTCTCACTGGCAAGACTGTTGGGACAAGACTGAAACCTCTTTTATGGTCTTGGAATTGTTTGGTCTGAGAGAGAATAAATATGAATGATATGTCCAATTACACAGATCACATTTCAGGTAATAGCCAAATTGTAAATAGTCCCACAGTTCCTATCTAATTCATGAATGAGAAATAGTGGAACTGCAAAAACAGAACTGTGGCTTTCCAGCTTCCCTTCCCAGTTCTGTTTGACAGCTGGAAGAGGAAAGTGTTGGGCCCAATTACAAATACATGTCACAGCCTGCAAGCGCAGAGCTTCTGAGCCTGGCTGGGAGTGCTGATAATCAATTTCTATGGAGCAGTATTTTCAGTGTTCAACAGTTTGATCTGTCATCCATTTTGGACTGACCTATTTAAAAAAAAAAAAAAATTCAGATAGCCCTTCTTAGTGAGGAATTCCTCACCCAGGAATACAGAAATATAAAAATATTATTTGCCATCAGATGAGGAGCAGATGAATATTCACATCTCTGTGATAGGGATCTAGCCAACATAAGCATGTAGTTTGCATCTACATTTTTGGCACTTAATGAAATAGTCTTTTTAAAGTAACCACCTCATTTCCCTATGGAGAAGTACATGCCTTTGAAGGCCTCCCAAGGAGATACGCTCTATGGAACAGAAACACCTAAGTTTCTCTCCATTGGGTGAGCAGGAAATCTTGGCAATATTCATCTGCTCTCTGAGACCTTTTTGGCAGTCCACACTGACCAGGGAGCCTGAACTTGTTTTAGGAACCACTTCAGCAGAAGCCAAAGCTGCAGGCAAAAGTCATGTGTTTTCATCTATGCAGCTCGCAACCCTCCCTATCTGTTCACTGAAGTAATAATGTGTTTAGGATATTGCAGGACTGCACAGACATGCAGAACTTTGGCAAATGCAAGATTAGTTTTAAATACATCAAAATTCAGCTACTGAAGGGAACACATTAACTGATACCATAATGTCACATGCATTAATAGGCTTTTTCTCTTTCACAGCCAAGAAACTTAAAATACTCAAAAGAATTAATAGAAATAGAGTGGGTAAGCATTACTGCCTTTTATGCATATAGTTGTCTATTTAGATGCCTATTTATGTATTTACAGGACAAGACAGAGCAAAATACACACAGACACACGCATGCACACACTCATATATTCATATCACTGAAATTACATAGCAAGTCTGGAGATTAGACCAGAAATAGAACCCAGATCTTCTGATGCAAAACCTTTTCCTTTAACCATTCAAGAATATGTCCCCCTAGCCTTACAGGCTGTCAGATTAAAATGTGAGAGGAAAAGAATCACAGAAACTTCAAATCAAAGCATGAAATTGAAAATCTGTCAGATCCGTAAAATGAAAATTCTCTCTAAAGGAAAATTCTGACACGATCACATTTTCTCATGAAATTGGAGCTGGAAATAAGGTCATTGTGGGGGGGGAAAAAAAGAATAATAATAAGGAAAAAAACCCCACTCAGCATCAGCCACTTCAGTAAGAGTCTGAAGGGTTTTGACAAGTACTGTGTCTAAGCCAAAAAACCCCAGGGCTAGATCTTCCACAAAAATCAGAAAACTTAAAGGGACATTGTCAAAGTTTGTAGACCAAACATTTGAGCTACTTTAAACTCAGAGTCATACAGAAGGGCTCATATTTTTCTTTATTAAAAAGAACAGCTGAAAGATATTTATGAAGAGTGTGGTGACATAGTTTGCATATTTATTTTGTAATGAAGGATAACAGGCTTTGCAACATTTTTTGCTGAGTTTTAAAGCCTTGCTTATATTGTAGGTTGAAAGATTAGTTTCTAATTAAAACTTGTGCATTTTCTTTCCTTTGCTCATACTCAGAAAGCTATGGGTAAAATCTAATGGAAAAAAGTGATTTAAAATGGGACACAGAGAGGGGGCAGGAGGGAAATGTTTATTTTTAAGTGCAGCATGGCATCATTCTGTTATAAAAATCTGGCACAAACTGATTTTCTGAAGTTCTGAGAACCTACAGCTCCTTTGAATTCAACAGGAGATCTGAGGACTCAGTAGACTCTCTGGGAAATCAGGCCACATTGTTTTAGCTTCCCAAGACTTAACCCTGCAACTATTTCTTCACATGTCTAGTTTGGCATACGTGGTTACTCCAGCTGGAGTTAATGGGACACTTCATTGTCGTCACTTCATTGCACATTGGTGTATGTGCAGAGGTTAGCGGCTAGATAGCTAACTTAGCACAGATGTAATCCATCTGACTAAAGATGAATAAAGACTGAAGCCCACAGTGTGACAGTCACACCAGGTTCCAGTTAATGAAGGAAACAGGTACTTCTAAGGCACAGGTCCTCCCTTCCAAGCCCAACACATAAACCAAAGCACAGGAGCATTCAAGAGCACGTGCATGTGGCACAAACTGCTGCAGGAGGTTGCAGTGGATCCTGATGACTTATATGAATATCCTCTGGGGTTTGAATTGTTCACTGTGGAGGCTCAAAAAGTCTGAGTGGAAAGAGAGGGGTGGTACGGAGGACAAAACTGGTTAGTATCTCATAGCCCACCATAGTTGGTCCCTACGTTACTGCCACATCTGTTCGCCAGTGCCAGGGTAAGCATCATGTGAGGGACATCCTGGTGGGACATTAGGTTTTCTGCAGTATATATAAGGAGGGTCAGCATCTCAGAAGAGCTTCTCAAAAGCCAGCATTCCAAGCAAGGTTAGATAAGGTTTTTTAATGTGAAGATACTGCTAAGTCATCTGGTAGCATGTAGTTGGTACAGAACAGGAGTACGGTACTGTTGATTTAGTAAATACACAAAACAATGTTTGCATTGGTTTGTGTATTTATCCATGTTTCTCTTGTGATCTTTGCTGGTGTCAGTGGAGGATTTCAGGATGTGAGCTGAGTTGTGCTGTGGGAATATTTAGGGGCTGACCCTCTAGGTAAGGAAGACCAAAATCAGCTTTCATATTGAAAGAAGCTCTGTGTTGGTATCAGGACATTGTATGTCAGGAATGCAAGACTGATGAGACCTTTTTGCCTTCTTTATTATGAGGAGAGAGCAGTTTCCTAGATGATGACCTAGCTCCTGGCAAGTGCCTGCATCTCCACAAGTGGGTGTTTAAACTGGGAACTGAAAACATAGGCAACTACCCTATTGCTTGTGGCACCTTCCCACTAGCTTCAGCCAATAGACATCAAGGTGGATTGCATGTGGCATGGAGAACCATCTCTCTTGCTGGATACTGTAGAGTATACGGAAGTGAGGCAAAGCAGGGCACTGGAGAGGCCAGCTACCAAGTGAGTGACCATCATGTGCCAGAGTGAGAAGCCCGCTGGCTGAGTGACAATTCAAGATAGGATAACCTTTGAGCACTCAGAAGGATCCCTTAATCATGCACCATCCCTCACCCAATTGCCATACTGCTTGGAAAGGCAATAGCATTGCCCAAAGCTGTGACTAAGCAGTGATGTGCACCAGCATGAACTCCTTGGCCCATAGTGCCTGCAGAGACACAGAAGGCCATTGTAGGCTCTGCACACAGAGGTCTTCCTTGGGGAACTGAGGCAGCTAACTGACACCCATCCTTTCAGCTTTCAGCTTCAGATTTTTATCAGAAAAAGGACCTATTTCTTGGCAGTGGGAAAACTGATGGAGGGGGCAGGTCTTACAGTTGTGTTTCTCAGAGGTGTTGGCTTCAGCCTTCAGACTGAGACTCCTCAGCCCCTCTCCTAGCAATAAGTGTCTGTAAGTCTTTGTGCAAAACTCAAGACGTGTTCAATCCTTTCCATCACTGATAGGACACGTTTGCCTGATAGTTTGATGATAAAAGAAGATATTATTAAGGATGTGGAACTCCCTCCTGTACTGAAGAAATTTAGACCACAACAGAATTCTCGAATCACTCAGTGAGAAAGTACTTTCAAGAGAAGATTTCTCAAGCTTGAAGTTGTCTCACTTTACATGTAAGCACTGAATATCAATTAGGCGAGGAAGAGAAGAAAAAATACCCCCCTTGCCACAGAGAGGGTAGATTTTCGATGCCATTTGCAGCAGGGCCTGGATCCTCTTTTCTCTGGCCAAATGAGCTTCAAATTTTCTTCAGTGAGAAGAGCTATTCTTCCCCGCACAGTCCACCTCAAGATAGGAATGCATTTGATTCCTTCAAGCTGTATGAGGATAGAATTGAATGCAGATCTCAGTACTTTGAGGGTGGTCCCCAAAAAGTGACCCTTTGCTGGAATACATCAGCTATGGTGTAAAACACCGTAATTTTCAGCAGCACAAAATGTCTGATTTTGGGGTAGATTAGATCCCATAAATTTGCTTGAGGCATATCAGACTGAGCTAGCCTGGAGATACAGCAAGGGAACACAGAGTCTGGGAGTCTTAAGAGGGTGTGAGCTGTTCAGTTCTGATGAAACATAAGGGCAGGCGTAAGAGGACGTGGATGTAAACTCACTGGGGAATGGGGGAATGTAGGTTTCTACGGGGTTATATTTAAGGACTTTAGGATATACATATTGTTTGAGGTGAGTATATCCCTTTGTTGATTTGCACCTCAGTTCCTGTAGAGAGAGATGTTCCTTCTTAGGAATCCACCAGTATACCAGAAAAAAGAACTGGTCCCATTCCTTAATGTATTGTAATGCAGTGGGCTGCCTGGTTGGTCCATGTGTTATCATTCTTAATCACAGTAGTGTGATATGAGTGATAAAGAGCAGCTCGGGAAAGTGATGTTCTGCTTGTGCATGGAGACATAAACACTGACAGATCTGACATTTAATTGCATACATTGTGTAAAACCAGGAGACAGCACTAATCTCTCATAAATCTCTGGTTTTAAATTGTGCATACAGATCACTGTCTCCACTGTAGGTTGTTTCCCCCTGCAGAAACTAATCTTATAGCTGCCCCCATCCAAAGCGACCCTCCAGCAATACCCAGGAATGAGTCAGCTTTTCAGGCAGTGGAAACAACTTTGATCCCTGTAAGTCACTGAGAAAGTATTTAAACTTTGACTCAAAATTAGTGTAGCCCTGCAGTTTTTATACTATTATTTTTTTCCTACAGCTGATGAACCCCTGCAGATGACTTCATAATGTCCTTTGCACCTTCACACTTCTGCAGTTCATTCTTGATTTCCAATTGAGCCTGGTGATCTTAATCGTGTTCGCCATAGGGATCATCAGTATGGCAACATCTATGCAAGAGGTGAATCATTCAGCTTTTGGGGCCTTTCATTATTTACAGAAGAAAAATAGTTATGCAAAAAAACCCATTTAGGGACAGCAAGTCCCCAGCAGTCAGTGTTAGTAAAGGTGGACAGGGAGGTAAGGCTTACTCCATGGCATGTGTCAAGGTAGCACATGATGCAAAGAGCTAGCTAGCTTTGGGAGCCAAGAGTCTCAGTCTTAAAAAGGTCATGAGAAGATGAAGGGATGATAGGAAGTGTTTTGTTTTTCAGCAAGACATCCTTGTTTCTTGCTCTGCTGCAGAAATAGGAGTGCAGCACATGAAGCTGACTGCACTTGTCTAATCTGCTTTGTTTCACTCTTGAGGTTTCAGTGGAGGGATCTGAGGAGAAGGAACATATTTCAGAACCAAATCCATTTCAGAGGACTGAAAATCCACCCTCAGATTTTCTGTTGACAGATACAAGAATTAGTAAATGAGGACTCTATGGACATCAGCCCCAGTACAGCACCCATTTCAGTCTGTTTGTTTGGCATTGGGAAGGATAGAAATGTGATGGTTTGGTGGGGTTATCTGAAATACCCTGTGACCATGTCCTCAAACATGGGGAGACTGTCCTGGGAGAGCAGTGCTATTCCCAAAGTCCCCTGCCTCTTTCTCAGTTTATCCTGTCCACACAGCTACAATCTGTGATCCCAAAATAGACTATGCTCATTGAAAGCATGACTTAAAAATTAACCTACTAACAACTATTTTAATTATTATTCTCAGCTTTTCTCCTTGAATGCCTGGACCTGGATTCCCTGTGCCTGAATCACTCTCCTCCTGCCTAAGACAGTGCAGGAGCAGTTCCTTATCTCTCCAGGTGAACAGCTTGAATATTCCTACTTGATGAGAATAACTTTAAGCTGAAAGAGGGTAGGTTTAGATTAGATATTAGGAAGAAGTTTTTCACTGTGAGGGTGGTCAGACACTGGAACAGGTTGCCCAAGGAAGTTGTGGATGCCCCCTCCCTGGAAGTGCTTAAGGCCAGGCTGGATGAGGCTTTGAGCAACCTGGTCTAGTGGAAGGTGTCCCTGCTGATGGCAGGGGGGTTGGAACTAGATGATCTTTAAGGTCCCTTCCCATCCAAACCATTCTATGATTCTATGATAACTTAGTTTTGTACCAGATGCTAAAGATGCCACTATCACCTCTTTCTACCCCATAGATGGAAGGCAGCTGTACAGATCTCACCCTGCCTGGAGCAATTGCTCATATTCTGTGCCCACTCCAGTCTCTTGGTTGGATTTATAGAAAAAATAGAAGGGGAGGCTGGGAACTGGCTGTAACCAGTGCTGCTTTTTTTTTTTTTCTAAAAAGTCTGGGACAAGAGATCTCACACACAGGTTTCAGCTTACAGGTTCTTAAGAGATTTTTTGCATGGAGGATTTCTTTGCTCTGTGAGTATTTGAAGGAAGTGCTTGCGCAGTCCTAGCCCCCACCATGGGCTGCCTTCCCTACTTGGTGACCTCTGCCTTAACAATTAAGCATGGATTCCACTTTAAATGACTTCTGTTCCTCTGTGAGGAGTAAATGATATGCTGTGGACCAAATTTATTCCAAATGCGATTCCATCTGTAGAGACATGGGCATGGATTAAGACATCGCTCATGATTCACACAAAATATCACAAATGCTGACCTAATTCTCTAGTCTGAAAAGTACAGAGCTATTTTTCATTAAAACATGTTTCATCATCTTTGTTAAACTGGAATGAACTACCTGCAAACCATTAACTGTGACATCATGGCCCAAATGGAAAAACAACCAGACATCCGTATTTATATAAAGTCATGCTGGAAAAATATTGAAGAAGGACAAGAACAGTAGAGCTGTGCCTAAAGCCACAGGGAATGCTAAGAAATCTGGATTTCAAGCTTGAGCATGTTAGCATATACTTCAGTCATATGATGTCATACTTCAATAATGTTTAGTACAGTCTTAGCTATGGCTCTAGTTCAGGTTCACTTCAATAGAAAGATGTGGAACAAGTAGCAAAGGAGGTGCTTGAACTTTAAGAATGCCTTGAATAAAGTTGACTGAGAGACCAACATATAAATTGTGGTTGGACTCGGTGATCTCAAAGGTCTTTTCCAACCAAACAATTCTATGATTTCATTTAATACTAATCTGAATCTATTCTTTTCCCCCTTCCTCTTTTATTGCTGTGATCATCTGCCTAAGACATGGGATCTCTGTTTCTTAGGTGGGAGAAGAATAATGGCAACATATGTGGTGTCATCCACCTCTCTGCCATGTGAAGAAGAGTCCTTTATGACACTATAATTATTTCTGAGTAATTAAGATCATACCTCAGACACAAGGGAGTCACAAGGTTACCTTAAAGAACTGGATTCTTAGAAGTGTTTTTGCTTCTGGAGCCTTTGGAATTTTCCTGTGTGGGTCCCTGCATGGGAAACTTAAGTCTGCTGACAACAGTTCTGCTTTTCTTTTGTCTCAAGGGAGGGACTGAGAAGCTGTTTATGGGCCTTATGGGGTCTGTGCATTGTAATGTGTTTGTTTGTAATTTATTTATTTGAAGAAATACACCCAAATCCACATGTTGGTCTTGACCTGGTGGTCAGTGTTTAGTCTTCAGTCAGTGAAATTACTGACTGGGGTGAGTGAGAGCAGAGCTTGCATGATGTTTTTATGCAAAATTTCTGTAGTAATAGATTTACCAAAAATGACCATGTATGAATATTTCTTGAAAAACTTTACACAGCAACAGAAAACACATATGCAGAACACACAAATCATTCTATATTTTCCTCTTTCGAAACAAAATTTGAAAACATCTCTTGAAACTTCTTCTTGGTTAAAGAGAGACCTGGACCTCAGCTCAATAGTAGGCTTTCACCATCTAGAACCATGGTCTGGATGCTGCAGGTGAGAGTGGGGTTGACAAAAAGGGTTTCAACCCCTCCACTGTGGTCAACCAACAGACTTCATCACTCTGAAATATCACTTCATCACACCAGTTGCAGCAGCGTCAGCGACAATTGGTGTGAGATCCCACTGTTCAGGGGGGTTCCTGAGATTGGGGCACCCTGGGCAGCCATCTGGAACCCAGAGGAAAACATGGAAGCTCCCCCAGCCAATCAGGAGGGGCAGGGGGCAAGTTTGGAGCAACCACGGGAGATTTAAACGCGGTGTAACTGTGGTGACTGTGAGAGATTTCCGGGGAGCACCGCGTACTGAACACCCCAAGAGGGCTTGTCAAGGGCAGTCTGCAAGCAGTTTGCAATGGCAGGGTGAGAAGAAGACAGGACCAGCTCAGTTGACAGACAATGGTCTCCATCAGACAGATGAAGACCACGCTTCTGACCCCAACCAAAACAGATGTGGGATCCCAGACAGAGCTCACAGGGAAGGACATAGTTGTGCAGGTCACAGGCTGCAGGGAATGCCACAGCCTCTCACTGGTAGCAGGGGGCAGCTGTAAGTACGGCTGTGTGTGATGTGAGCAGGTAGATGATCTGCTCAGCCGAGCGGCACAGCTGCATGATGTGGTTGAAAGTCTGCAAGATGAAGTAGAAAGGCTTAGGAGTATTAGGGAGGCTGAAATGGAAATAGCCAGGTTCTGCCCTCCCTCCAACAGAAATGGGAGCACCTGCCAGACAGCACCCAGCATCAAGGAGCCCCTGTATCCTACCCCTGTCGGGGGGAAGACAGAAGCCTAAATGAAGGAGGTACATGGAGGCAAGTTCATGGCTGTGGCAGAAGGCAATCACCCTCCTTGCCTGCCTCACCTCCCCTGGTGCCTCTGAGAAATAGATATGAGTCTCTGCTGGAAGATGGCCAATCTAACGGGAATGTGGATGACAAGCGAACTATACCGGAGGTCTTATCATGGTCAGATAGGATTTCCAGCCACATAACAACCTCTTCCACAAGGAAGAAGAGAAGAGTTGTAGTTGTTGGAGATTCGCTCCTCAAAGGTATAGAGGGCTTGATATGTCAAGTTGACCCTGATTATAGGGAAGTCTGTAGTCTTCATGGTGCTCAAATCAGGGATATCACTAGGAAACTCCCCAACTTGGTGTGGTCATCAGACTATTACCCACTGATCCTCCAGATAGAGGGGGAGGAAGCAGCATCCCATAGTCTTAGGGGAATGAAGAGAGACTTCAAGGCCTTGGGGCGGTTGATGAAAGGGTCTGGGGTGCAAGTGATTTTGTCTTCCCTCCTTCTAGTTGCAGGCAATGACATGGGATGGAATAGAAGGATCCAGTCCATAAATGCTTGGCTCTGAGACTGGTGCGACAGGCAGGGCTTTGGGTTTGTTGATGATGGCTGGTTTTATAAGACACCAGGCCTGATGATAATACATGGAAAAGGCCAAACTTCCAGGGAGAAAAGGGTTCTAGGATAAGAATTAGCAGGGCTCATTCACAGAGCTTTAAACTAGATTTGAAGGGGGTTGGGGTTATAGCAGGGATCGCACCAGTGGGGCAGTGTTCTAGTATTAGTGAAGGACAGAAGGCCTCCCACCCCTCTAAGGTGGAATCTGTACTGTTCAATATATTCACCAATGACCTGGATGAGG
>NW_010321127.1:0-843 GCF_000700745.2 Antrostomus carolinensis
GTGTCCCCTGTGGTCAGGGTGTCCCCCACTGTCCCTGTGTCCCCCATGGTCTCGGTGTCCCCTGATGTCCCCATGTCACCTGGGGTCTCGTTGTCCCCAAGGCTCTGGGTGTCCCCAAGAGTCTTGGTGTCCCCAAGTGTCCCCATGTCCCCAAGGGTCTTGGTGTCACCTCATGTCCTTGTGTCCCTCACAGTCTTAGTGTCCCCAAGGCTCTTGGTGTCCCCAAGTGTCCTCATGTCCCTCAACAATCTTGGTGTCCCCTGTGGTCTCGGTGTCCCCAAGGGTCGGGGTGTCCCCTGATGTCCCCGTGTCCCCTGATGTCCCCGTGTCCCCCATGGTCTTGGTGTCTCCGAGTGTCCCCTTGTCCCCAAAAATGTGTCCCCTGCGGCCTCAGTGTCCCCCAGGCTCTGGGTGTCCCCAAGGGTCTCGGTGTCCCCTGATGTCCCTGTGTCCCCCGTGGTCTTGGTGTCCCCAAGGGTTTTGGTGTCCCCATGTCCCCATGTCTCCTGATGTCCCCATGTCCCCAAGGGTCTGGGTGTCACCTGATGTCCCCAAGTGTCCCCGTGTCCCCCACAGTCTTGGTGTCCCCAAGGGTCTAGGTGTCCCCAAGTGTCCTCATGTCCCCCATGGTCTCGGTGTCCCCAAGTGTCCCTGTGTCACCTGTGGCCTCAGTGTCCCCGAGGGTCTTGGTGTCCCCTGATGTCCCCATGTCCCCCAGGGTCTCAGTGTCCCCAAGGCTCTGGGTGTCCCCTGTGGTCTCGGTGTCCCCGAGGGTCTCGGTGTCCCCCGCTGTCCCCGTGTCCCCGTGGTGTCCCCTGATGTCCCTGTGTCACCTGTGGTCTC
>NW_010321128.1:0-7423 GCF_000700745.2 Antrostomus carolinensis
CCGTCCCAAGGCCTTGTAATCTTTCTTCATTTATGTTATTATTATGTTTCTTCATGTTATTAGAGACATTAAAGTGAAAACAAATGAATGAACAAATATATTATATCTCAAGGTAACTGGTGTATCACCAAGCTGATAGCACTGAGCTGAGTAGTGCAGCTGATATTCCTGAGGGAAGGGATGCCATCCAGAAGGACCCTGATAGGCTTGAGCAGTGGGCACATGCAAACGTCATGAAGTGCAGCAAGGCCAAGTGCAAGACCCTGCACCTAGATCAGGGAAATCCCCAATTTCAATACAAGCTGGAGGATGAAGAGATTAGAGCAGCCCTGCTGAGAAGGATTTAAGGATACTGGTAGATGAAAAGCTGGACATGAGCTGTCGATGTGCCATTGCAGCCCAGAAAGCCAACCATATCCTGGGATGCATAAGAACTGTGGCCAACAGGTTGAGGGAGGTGATTCTACCCCTCTACTCTGCTCTGTTGAGAGCCCACCTGGAGTATAGTGCCCAGCTCTGTAATCCTTAGTACAAGAAAGACACCTCTTCTGTGAAGAAAGGCTGAGAGGGTTGGGGTTGTTCAATCTGGAGAAGAGAAGACTCCAGGGAGACCTTATTGTGACCTCTCGATATATAAAGCGGGTTTATAAGGAAGATGGAGAAAGATTTTTTACCAAGGCCTGCAGTGACAGGACAAGGGGCAATGGTTTTAAACTGAAAGAGGATAGATTTAGAGTAGATGTAGGAGGACATTTTTTATTGTGAGGATGATGGGCCACTGGAACAGGTTTCCCAGAGAAGCTGTGGATGCTCCATCCCTGGAAACTTTCAAGGTTGGGTCGAATGGGGCTTTGAGTAACTTGATGTAGTGAAAGATGTCCCTGCCCATGGCAGGGGAGTTGGACTAGGTTATCTTTAAAGCTCCCTTCCAGCCCAGACCATTCTCTGATTCTACAATCACACTGAGCTCAGATGAACCCTCAGAGCAAATGGTAAATTGTGTGGATATGAACAGGCCATGCCACTTGCCTGGAAGCCAGAGACCAACTCCTGATCCTGTATCAGTACAAATATGGAAGACAAGTCTTCTTTTCTTCTTTCTTCCACAGTTTGTTATTCAAATGTCATTTAGACAAGTTGACCTTTAGGTGACTTAATTTCCATACAAAAGGTTCTTATTATTGTGCACAAATTAGATTGAAATACACAGTCACAGTCACAACATATACTGAAAGAAAACTTCCTGAGTTAAATCTCAGTCTAGGTTTACCCTATACTGCAGAGTCATCTTGGGCTAGCTGTGTCTTCTAGTTTAACCTATACTTTAGTTACATTACATCAAATGATCTTTTTAATATTTGTATTTATGTGTTTTAAAAATAGTATTATTTCTTTCATTCAGACAATTTTGTGAAATTACTGAATTTTGTACAGAATATTTTAATGCATTCAAGAGGTACTGAACTGTCTTTTTTTTTTTTTCCTAACATCAGTATAAATATAAAAAAAAATGTTTTCACCTTCCTGTAAGGATTTTTTTGACCTCAGTAGAAAAGTTCAACAGGGAACTGTTAAAATGTATAGGAATAAAGGGTATTTAAGAAGAATGGAATGACACCTAGTATGTGTAAAATAGAATTAAGAATAAAACCATGCTCTTGTCCTACAAAAGAATAGCTTGTGAAGTGCTTATATTCATTTATTGTTAGAAAAATCTCTACACTTGCAGAATAATAGACTCCTTGACTTGGCTTCTGTGATGATAACTTATTAAAGTGATACAAGAATGAAACGGCTTTAGAATTGCAGACTTATCAAATGCATATCAGGTTTTACGGATATATGGATTGACTGAGAATAGAAAAATCTCACTCTGAAAAGTTTTCCAGAGAGAGAACACTTCCAAGTTTTGACTGTAGCTGGGATATTTGTTTCAAGGGATCTCTTATTCTTTAATTATGATGCTAGGAAAAATATTACTACAGATGATAAGTAGAATACGTGATCCCTTTGATGTGGAAAAAGAGCAAAATATAAAATTGTTTACACAGATAATGCATTTAATTAAGAGTAATATTAAAAGGGTGAATAAGTCTCTACATAATCTTTGAAAATTAAATAAAGATCAGAAGATAATACCTTATCTCCCTCAGTCTGCTTTTTCTAATGGATAAAGGCAGGTTTGACTGGCATTTTACTGTGTCCTGACATTTTTTTTTTTTAACCTGACACATACCTCCTGCTTATCTTCACGTATAGTAACAGTGTCCAGTGGGTTTTCACACCATAGCTAGCTTAATTTATTTCCTGCCAGTCCCTGCTCTATATAAATGGCTCTGTTTAAAAACAACAACAACTGCCAGAAAAACAAGTACTAAATTTATGTCTCAGAGATTACCCATATGAACAATCCCATAATTTTTGGTATTTAGGACAGCTTTTATTTTTATTACAGGAGGATATGACCATGGAGTATTTAAAAGAGGTAGAGATAAAAAATTAATGAAAAATGGAGCTATTGATCAACTTGACATTAAAAGGTGGAAAATATGTGAAAGCATCTAGCATGAATGATTTTTCTATTATTAGCATGTTTATTTAACTAAAAGTAGAGTGACATAAATGAAGGCTTAGGATATAAAAATGAGAAAAAAAATAGGAAGAATGACTAGTCTCTTTTCCTTAGTGACATATATCACCTGCAAATATCCGAAGAATTAAACATATACTTGTGGTGGTTTCTCAACCACTAGTGCCCCACATTGGGCACCAAAATGTTCCCCAAGGGGATACATGGCCAAGGGGATAGGGGAGAAAACTGGGGACAAGGGTAAGGAGATTTGTTAATAATTGAAATTAAATAAGACTAAAAAGAATATTTATATCAAAATAATAATGATAATAACAGTAATAAAAATACGCAAATGAGTGATACACAGTACAACTGCTCACCACCTGCCAACCAAGCCTGGCCCATTCCCAGCTAACACTCCCAGAGGAGTGACAATCCCGAACTGAAACCGCAATCCCGGAAGAATGAGAGCCCAAGTGAAAAGCCAGAGAGGCACAAAAGAGGAAGAGACCCTCACTAATATACTGGACATGACGTGTTATGATATGGACTATCCCATTGACATATCCAAATGCTAATTTAGCTTATTAATTTAACTATTCCTTGCCCCTGTAGATCTTGCACTTGCAGACAAACAACACAAAGTCCTTTACTTCCAGTGACACAGTGAAAACACTGGTATGCTATCAATGCTTTTCTTGTAACAAATCCTGTGATGAAACCAAAACGCAGCACTTTTCTTGCTACTAAAAAGTAACCTAGGTCTTTCTCAGCTAAAAACCAGGACAATATTTTGGTGCAATGTATTTTGTGTGCTTTGTACTGAAGTCCTAAATGGGGTAAAGATATAATCTTACAATTTTTATTATTTTAGATGGGTTTTTTAGTTCTACTTCTGTATTGTAATTTCTGGCCTTATGTATAGAACAGATTTACAAACCAATTTTTTTTTTTTTTTTTAAGTACACATATAAAAATAAGAGCTCACTGCAAAATATTAATTCAAGCTTTTCTCACAGTAAGATTTTGTCATTGTTATTTATATACCTGGATGTGTGGTACTTAAGCAACACTTTGAGCTTGTTTAATGAACTCAAGCTTTCTAACAATTAAATCCAATATTTCATCTTCACCTTCAGAGAAAGAGGATAATTTATCTTAACCTAAACAGTGCATATGCCATATCTTTGATATACAGTACCTGAGTTTATCTTGCTGTTTTCTACTCCAGGTTTCTGTTACTGCATGAGTGGTCACTTTTAATTGAATAACAGGCTCCCTCTGAAGAGTGTTCCTCTCTGAAAGTATTTTTCTCCCTGAGTGATGTTCTGCTCTGTTGCCTGTGGAATGATACATTTTTTCCAATGTGTCCTTGCTTCTTTTTCTTTCTCCCCCCCCCCCACCTTGTGTTTCCAGTTGATTTGTTGCTTCCCCTCATTCCATTTTTATTTTTGCATTAATTTGAACCAGATTCTAATATTGAGTTAGAAAGATATGTGTGCTTTACAATCAAAGAAATATATTTTTTTTAGTACTGGCTTGAGGAGTGTCCCTTTATTTATCTAGGAATGCAATGTAAATTCTAAATGGCTCTGCCTACACCAGCACAAACTAATCTAATATGTGCTGCTTAAATAACAAAAATATATGAAATAGTTTCTACATGGAGTAAACTACATTTAACAATTTTTTCCAGAAAGACTGAAGAAAAATTTAAGAATGCCTGAGGAAAGGTCCAATTTGTTCTCTGGCAATTTGTTCAAATCTTCCTGACTTTTTGAATCACAAAGTGAATCATGAAATTAAATATGAGCTTCCTTAATATAGCATGGTTTTTTAATATTTATACCATCCACTAGTGACATATGAAATTTGGCTGGTGTCCTTACATCCACCTAATATGGCTTTACATTCAAATTTCAGCAAACCTTTTACAGGAATTAACAAACTGTAGACATGATAATATTTAATATATTTAATACATGATAATGAAAAACAAATAGAAGTACTTTCTTTTTGAGTACGAGCTTGCTTTAGGAGGTTCAGGAAAACCTCCTTAGAGATTCTAAAGATGGTTGAAACTGTAGGAAGAGATCTTCTAACTTGTCACTTTCTTTGAGCATCCTGCATTTAGGTCAGAGCAGCCTGAAACTACTATATGCACACACAACAAACACACTAGCAGTGGAAAATTAAAAGAACTCTGTGATCAGTGAAGGCATTTGACACTCTAAAGTTTTGTCACTGCAAGAAAGGGCTACTTTGAGTGTAAATTTCTGATCAGGATGTTTTTTGTTATTGCCTCTGAAGTTGCCATAAGAAAGAGTAAATGCTGTTGCAATAAGAAAGTTTCCTGGTACAAAAGCCATAATTCACAGTTCATTTTACTATTACTGGAATCATCTCTTCATTATGCAATCATTTTTTAGGATTCTAAATTTAAAAAAAAAGTATTTACCGCTTCCTCTCTTGCACTTATGATAGTTTTGCAATATCTAAGGATTGCTTATGCCTCTGCGTAGTGTAAATAATGCCACACAATCTTTCATTTGGAGCTCTAACAGCAAACTCTGAAGAGTATATAGATTCTTTTAAGTTCATCTATCATACAAGGAAGAAATCTCAGAAATAAAGGATAATATTTTTCCCATGTTGTAGTTGTTTTGCTATGATACAGTGTGCTTATTCAAATTATCCCAAACCAGATTTTGATTGTTCAATATAATTTCATTTATTATTTCTCTATATATTGTCAGAGTGAGGTGTCAAAAAATGTTTTACTGAACTGACTTGGACAATCAACTTTTCAATCTTTTATCCTGAAATATTAAGTTGACCTTCATATATATATTTTCTGAAATAAAATTCTTCAGAACCTTCTCTATAGTTCTCCTGTCCCTAGTATCATAAACAGTCTTGGTGAGGTTGTTTGCCAATGCTCTTCTCTCTTAAATTTTGGGGGTTTTTTAATAATTTGCAGTCATTAACTTGTCATAAAGAGATGATTTAAGGTTGTGAAGAGACACTGAAAAATGGAAAAGAAGAAAAGTTTTGAGAATAAAAGATTCTTGGGAAATATTTTTTTTAAATCTGTGGAGAAAAAGAAATTCAACTTTAAACATTTTCATGCTGTGCCCAACTTGCAGATTTTTGATCAAACGTAGTTCTTACCTGCATTGTCTGGAGTAGTAAAACATACTTGTATATTATGCCTTTTACTAAAGTCTTGTATTTTTTATTGTACTAAAATATAAACTTTTAAGTGGGAATATTATAAAATTACTCTTATCTCTATTTGTGTGCTCTTTTTTGGGGGCTATCAACTTTGCCGAGTTGATGGCACACAGTCACAATTAAAAAGATTAATTGCATTGGAATACTGTAATTCCATGTGTTTGTTTTAACATGCTTTAAAGTGGTCAGGAAACATATAAACATAAAAATAAATCTGTATTTTATTAACATGTTCATTAATAAGATTTAAAAAAAATATTTAAGGGATCAAAACTCCTAAAACACACATACATTCATGTGCATTCTTACAAATATATTTTAAATTATGCAGTTTTATCTTGAAATAAAACATTTTATGTATAACATATTTATAACACTACTCTATTTACAAACCACAGGTTTGTGATTTAATTTTTGTAGGACTTTTATAAATGTAAAGTTCAAACCAATTTTCTTCCTGGAAGACCCTGAATCTTAATATAAAAAATAACCTTCGTCTCAAGGAGGGAAACACCTGTTTTAAGCACCTTTCATTTTATCTCAGACTGGAAAACAGCTAAAAGTATTTTTTCTGAGAATACCTGTAAATTAAAAAATAAATTTAAAAAAGGCAGCACCCTCCCATCTGATGTTACCTCTAATGTGTTTCTACAACATTTTTTCTAAAAAATAAATTATCATGTTTATTAAGGAGTATGAAAAAAGGATGGTTTAAAGTTAAAGAAAGATCAAAAGGAAGGAGTATTCAATGTGTCTAGAAACTACAACCACATTGTAAGTGTGGAATGTTTATTTTATCTAACCTTTAAAAAATTAAGAAAAAAATAAAGAAATAGTTTATTTGCTTTGCTGACTTTAAGAAAGACTCTGTTTTACATTTGTGTTCACACACAGGGATAAAACATTTATTCAAAAGAACATGCAAGCTGATTCAGCACCAAGTCTCAAATGAACACCACTGTTTCATTTGAAATACTGTTCCTAAGCAATATTTCCAAAAGTATTCAATTAGAGTGATATTATTACTTGCATTATAATGTTGGTAGTAATTATTAATGTTTACAAAGCACACTCAAGGTGTTTATACAGAGTTCGATGATTTCTTTTTTAATTTACTAGGAGTAAATATCTGTACCAGATTCAGGACAGTGGTAGTCTATCTTGTTTTCTAACCTTCACGTGGTCTTTGTGTGTGTGTGTTTGTGTGTCTGTATGTGCTATATTTTTTATAAGTTTTATAAGCTGTGTCGTTAGAAATGGTTTTATTTCTGTTTGACTTCTTCAAAACTTATTTTTTTGTCATTACTGAAATCAGATATACATGATGTTACTCGATTTCACTTCCTACTTCAAACCAGTTATAACAACCCCGCTCTTTATTACTTCAACATAGTAATATTGAGCCATAATAAATGTTGACTGTCAGTACAATAAGCAGCAAAGATGTATACATAGCTTTAAAATAAGTAAAAGCCCTAAAGAGTCAGTACAGTACCAGAACTAAGTTTTCAAATGCTATTGTCCATGCCAAGATTGTATGGGTGGCTGAATACTCTGCGTTTTCAAAAGCAGTAAGTAGATACTCAGTCTCTTGTGTGCATGGAGATGGAAACTTCC
>NW_010321128.1:7456-24178 GCF_000700745.2 Antrostomus carolinensis
AAATTCACTCCATAAAGATGCCTGTTGATGGTAGCAGAATATCAGGATGCATTATTTTAATAAATTGCTAGTAATTTTTTCCCAGAAAAGTTGAATATTATATTTAAGACACACACATGCGAACGTTTTGCAACAGAACACGTGTATCGATTCCTCAGATTTGTTAAGAAAGTTGGTCT
This sequence comes from Antrostomus carolinensis, assembly GCF_000700745.2. Classification (NCBI taxonomy): domain Eukaryota; kingdom Metazoa; phylum Chordata; class Aves; order Caprimulgiformes; family Caprimulgidae; genus Antrostomus; species Antrostomus carolinensis. The sequence continues at coordinate 7,636 of NW_010321128.1, forward strand.
GATGAATGAGAGTCTCAAACATTCAGTTTATCACTTCATGCTGAGAGTATTATGCATTACTGAGAAACGTTGTCTTTGGTCTTGGTAACATAGTGCTATCATTCATGACTCATGGAGAGAAATAAGAATTTAAGAAAACTGTATGTTTCAATTTTACAATATGTCTAGGGGAACAAAAAGACTTTTTATTTGGCAAGATATTTCTTTTTGTATTCTGCTGTGACTTACACTTGTGACCTTTTAATCTATGGGGAAAAAAAAAAAGAAAAAAAAAATTTTGCTTCCTTCTACGTACTTATCTTTCAAGGTATCTTATCAGTTTGGATGTTGCCTGGGGTGTATGATTCTTGCTGATGACCACATACTTTCATTTAATTTAATATTACCACAGGTTTTTCCACAAGAGTCTTTACTAATCTTCTGTTGGTCTGAAAACACAAAGTAGAATTTGTCACTGGTTTTGGTCCAAAACATTCCCAAGGAACATACAATCCCCTAAAAAAGGTTGTACATACTTTCAGGTCTTAGTCAAACTTTATGATTCTTTGGCTTTCAAAATTTTTAATCTGCACAATAGAAATTTACTCAGGGATCTCTGTAATTGTTAGTATCCTCTGATCTTAAGGAGCTATCTAAAATTCTGCAGCCTGGCACCCAGACCAGGTGACTACCCCATTAGTCCCAGTTGCTTTCACAAGTATGCCTCATCTTCGGAATTTCTGATTTATTTCATTGAAAAATGACAGACAATTCAGATGAGTTGATTTGGGATAGGTTTCCTCAGAAAGAAAGGAATGAACAGGCATTATGTCCCACAAAAAGAAAATTAGTATTTTGTCCACTTCATATACTTATGAGTAGGAAAAACATCCACAAACAGCAAGAGGGCTTCAGAACCAACTGCATCATAAAATGATAGGCAAAGTACCAAGGAACATTTGGCTATTTTACCTCTTTACACTACAGATATACCCAAAAGAGGTAGGTGTATGTATTATGGAAATCCAAGATTTTTAATGGCTTGCTTTTAATTTTTCAATGTTTCTTTGATATCTCTGAAAAGAAAGTGTTGATTAAAAGCATCACGCTTTCAACAGATACAAAATTATCTTGTACTGCTGGATTTTGTAAATTGTCAGTCCAGGTCTCCTTTTCCATGTGAAATTTTAGCTTTCTTCTAGTGAACAGAGATACTGGATGTCTACATATAACCCAGATCCCAGTTAATTTTAAAAGTGCATTTTTCCCTTAAAGTACCTTATATATTAACTATATGACATCAGAGTAAATTCTTTTAAAAAGTGGAATCTATGTATATGCAGTTAAACAAACAAACAAAAATCTTTATGCAAAGTGTAACTTGTTCAGTGGTTGCTTTGGTATTTTTACTGTTCATTAATGATAACAACATCAAATATATTGTAAATCTTTGTATTAATGGTAGCATTATGAGCTACCAAGCCAAACAGTATGAGTTTCAATTTGCTTATAATATACCTAGAAATAAACACAATTTTAAGAATGTCACAATCGTTCTCTGTATCCTCTTACCCCTGTGACCCTCATCTATGATCTCTAAAATTGAATGTTTTGCTCATTTATTACCAGCTATATTTTAATTTCCTCTCTGTCTAACACTGCAAATAAAAGACTTCTAGCTGTTTTAATTTTCTCTTCTGACAGCAAAAGTCATATCTGCATTATTAAAATGCCAAATATTTTTATAACTGCTATCATTTACATTAATTAATAGAAAATAGCAGTAGAATTTGCAAGGGGGAAAAGTATTACTCTAAATCTTAGTTAATTCACAGTTGTCTGTAAGATATAATTTCTCCCACACCCCACTTATTTTTTACCCTTTCATGTATTCATTATTAATAAAAACTTCTCTAACAAGTATGATGTATAGTTGCTGTTTGTATCAGTATGAAGTATAGACCATTTGGGATTGTTTTTCTCAAGTTGAGAAGAAAAGGAAGTTTTCTTTCATAAAAAAAACAGAACTTACTAAGTGACTAAATTACACAAGAGCAAGTGGTCTGTATGACAGTTACGTGTATTTTTAATTAACTGAAAAAACAGAGCATGGGTTTACAGTGCAAAATATTTTTAAAGCCAGATTTTTCCATATTTATCCTAAAGTTTATACACTGGTTCTGAGTGGAAGTTCAGGTCTTGTATCTAGAAGGTGCTGATCTCAAACTCAACTCTGTTTGTGCCAGCTTCAGGAGCAGCATGTCATGGATTCATAACCTGGCAGGATGGCATGAAATGGAGTGCAAAAGTATATCCCAGTGATGACAGGGAAAAATATTCCAGACTTAGCATTTGGCTGAGGTTTTGAGGGTATCTTTACAATTTCTGGTGTGGGTAGATAACTCCATTTACATTAATAAATTCCCCCACTCAAAATAGTCCTGTGAAATTATTAGTTAGGCAAAGTTCACATACCTTGTGGGAAAAACATTCCTGTGCAAACAGTGACTTATTTTGCCTGAGAGGAGGTAAGAAAATTTTACATCAGTTCTGAGAATAAAGACAAGAGTTTTCTATCTGTCTGAGCTCAGCCATTTTGGTCCTTCTGGCCTCTTATTATCTGCCTCAGCCAACTGATCTTTTGTTCTGCAGCCTAGGTCTCTCTGAGAGCCTCTGGGATCTCCTTGAATTTGCTGGTTTCTGTCTGTCCCTTGTTGTGCTCTTTTCTTTGAGCTTTCTCGAAGCGGCAGTGTGTTCAACTGCAGCACATGGAAGCTCCAGCACATGGAAGGATAGGCACAAGTCTTTCAGAGGTTTTGAACTTTTGTCTGCAAAGTAGATCCTACCATTTACTTAATTTCGTACCATAAGGGCTTCCCAATTTCTGTATAACTGGTGCTGGTGTCATAATTTTGTAGAATCTCTGCCAACCTTATGCTTTTATTTAAATATTTATTTGTTTGCATTATTTTCTGATGAAATTTTAGGGTTGGTTTACCACCGTGTTTCTTTTTTTGTTTAATAGACAGTCATGATATACATATACATGTATGTATTGACAGATTCCTTGTTATTTTAAGTTAGTTTAATCGACAGTTTAGGAGAAACACAGTGATTTTTCCATTTCTTAATTGAAAAAAAAACCGTAATCAAACAGGTCTTTATAAGAATACTGAAATTAATATTGAAATTCTTGTTTTATTTTCTGTTAAAATTGACATCCAAGACATATGTTGACAGCTGAAATAATACAGGAAACTGAAATTTTACCTTCTAAATGGAAGACTAGACTCACTTTCTCTTGTAGGAAAACTCCTACGAGTGCTTGAGAGAAAGGGAAAAAAGCCAATCACTTTCACCACAACATTCTGTATCTAACAGTGGAGTTCCCCTTCTCACCTTTAATACCTCTGCACTTCACAGAATAGCTGTTTGTCACAGATCAAAACCACAAATAGTAAACGATCAGTAAGAAAACCTAGGACTCTAGAAGGGCTTCTCTATTCTTTTTTTTTATATCGCTGCTGCTCTAGAGCCAGGCTACAATATATATGTCTTTTTTCCTTTTTCTTATAGAAGAAAGCATGAAGCTGCAATACTTTCCCTTTTTACCTGTACTGTACCTCTCTGAAGGTCTTCTGACAGTACTGAAAAAGTGAAATACAATAGCAAACTTGCCACAGAGATGGTTTTTATTCATGGAATTTTAAGGAATGTTAAACAACCTCAATACGACTTAAAATCACCTCTTCTAATGTTTTTTGGTAATATTTGCAACAGAAAAAGAAAGTTATAAAAGTATCATCACATTCCTTTTTTTTTTTTTCCTTGCTAAATTCATGGACCTCTACCACACTTTTAACAAAAGTTCAAAGAGAAGCTGCATAAAGAAATAGTAAATCTGAGTAGCTAGAGCAGAAAACAAGACAATTCAACCTTAAAATAATTGCTTTAGGTAACTGGAAACTTTTCCTTTTCTAAGGAAAAAATATATAGTAAATAGTGGTTTATTGGATATCTGTGCTTTCACAGGGAATTTCTGGGTCAGTTGGACCTTATTATTAAAGTTATGCAAGGGACTAAAAACCAGTATTTTAAACCAATAATTTCTGAGCTACTAAAAAGTGGAGGGGAAAGATAATTCAATGTCAGATGAAATACTGTAAATACAATTTTGGCTTTATTAAAATTCATTTCAAAACTCATGGTAGAATTTACTGGGGCTGGTGTTTCATCCACAGTACTGAAATGATTCACAGATGTAAAAGTAATTATGGGAAATTAAATGGATCACATATGCCCTGGAAGATGCTTTAGAGTTAAAAGTCTTTTGAAATGTTACAATCAAATATCTCCTTAGAGACATTTCAAGAAACATACTTTAAAAGTCCTGACATTATGTTGCTCACTTAAGATAACAGTGAAATAAAACAATTAAATAAAAATCAACTATTTCCCTCTCTTAAGGTCACAAATACTGGCCTTATAAGAGAAGTATCAGTCACTACTGCTAATAAAAGGGAACTTTCATGTTAACATAAATTTATGTTCCTTATTTCATCTCCAGAAAAGTAAGGCAGTAAAGAATCTCAGCAGTGTTGACAATTTTCAATAGCACGGGATAATTATGTTGACTTCAGTAGAAATTGTTACCAGAATGTCAACCATGTCCACTAATAATTTAGCCACCGTAGATAAGAAAGAATAGAATAGTACAATTTTAGCACTTTCAGATATGGCAGCTTAGAAATCCTTTTATATACTCATCTCTCATACACCAAATAGGTTTTTTCAATTATTTAGAAAACATTTCACCATATAGCATATACATAAGTATAGTGATTATGCTCTGATGTATTTTTTATTTGAGCATAACTCTTGACATATTATTTATTAATTCTTAGGTCCTATGTTATCTTCAGTATACCTTTTATCTTTACCTCCTTTACCTGACTTAGTGCCTTTAGTTTTACCTTTGACTTGCTGAAGGGATCATCTTGGAACTTTTCAAGATTTTTTTTTCTTCCTTTGTGAAACGTTTTGTAGAGGAATATAATTTTAGATGGAAAAAAGAATAAAAAAATTACCAGTTTAAATATTTTTTGCATTTCTGGAAAGAAGGAAACAACTTTTTATTGTTTAGTCTAAAATAACCTATAACTTGTAAAACAGGGTGCAAAATATTTTTCTCTTGTGATCAAAATAGAAGACTCACACTTGAGCAATTGAAAGAGACAGGCTCGGATTCATCTGGCTGGATATAGATATCAGAGTGTAGATGTCTAACTCTAGAGTTAGCCATTTCAGAATCTCTTCAAAGACATCAGACATCTCAAGGTTGTTTAAATGAAGTTCATTAAAAGTTTCAATTCTACAAACAAGACACACTCTTGCTTTTGGTTTCTGTTTCTAACAAGCTTCTCCAAGAAAATATTTTAGGAATAATAATAATAAAAAAAGACACCAACAAAACAAACCATAAAAACAACAAATAAATACAGATAATACTTTTTTTTTAAGACCTTCCCCTGGTACATTAAGGTTTGTCTGCAAGACAAGGGGTTAATTCTATTAGTAAAAACATAATTTAGATCTTGACTAACTCAATGTACAAAGTCTCTCTTTGTTTGGATTTCTGACATGTATAGAACTAGAAATATTTAAGATGTATCTTGCATACTTTTATTTCTGTTCTTTTGCTGAGGCAAGTGTAAACATGACTGTTTAGTTCTAATTAAAATGTTATTGCTTCTTGAACATTTATTTTGAAAGTGCTTATGTGATGTTTACTAGATAGGCTCTATGCTTTGGCATTTTTTTTCTGAAGTACCTGAGATAATTAAGTTTAGGGACTTTATGATTACATCGATCTTTGGCTAATATGAACATAAACTAACATAAATTACTGTTTGTGAAATATTTTACACTTTTTTTTTTTTTTAACAGTTGTCCTTATTTTACTTCTAACAGTTCTTCCTCCTCTTGTTTAAGTTGGAAGAGAATAACAATGTACAGAAAAAAGCTATGTAGCACCATTTATTTTCTCTCATATTTCTTGAGCTTTCTCTGATTGAAAACATCTAGGACACTGGTGGTAAATAACTGATAAATGACATTCACCTGCCTAAAAGTGTGCTCTTAATTCACTTAAATCTGAAACACAACACTGGAATTTTTCCTAGTTAAATAAAGAAGAAGTGAGTAAAGTGAGTATACAGTCTTCAAAGACTGAATAACTTTTCAAGATGTGGGAAGAGTTGATTTTACAGTATTGTGCATGGAATCTAACTAGCTAACAAGATATAAAAATGCATTAAGTCTACGTATAGGAACTGTGTAGTAGTGAGTATAATTGATCTTAATCTCAACTTTACATGCTTGCCTTATTCTTATTGAGTAATCAAATGAAAAAAAATTAGTAAATTTGCTTAAAGGAAAGGTAAGTAAAAGAAAATCTCACCTCAAAGAAAGAATCTTTCAAGAGTCTTTACACTGTAGTATATGGTGACAAAATATTATTAAGATATCCCTTTTCTGCCAAGATATGTTAATCATACTCCACTGTATTCACACGAATGAGGCACTTCTCTCAGCTGGAATGACATTGTTCTTCTGCACTAAAAATGAATTACTCCAATGTAAATTAAGTAATCAGTTGTTTGAGTATTTGAAGTCTTCAAAACACATTAGGTTACCTCAGGTATATACTATATAACTGTGAGGGTATAAACACTACACAGCTTATGTTCTACAAACTTTATACATAAAGTATATATAATATATATATATATATATATACATTTACAAAAAGAGAGCATGTTATTTTTTAATTGTTATTTCTGTAATGGTCAAAAAAGGAGACAAAGGAAGTCATACAAATTATTTTGTGGGTTTTTTTTTTTTCTTGTAAAACACATAAAATGTAAGGCACTTCATGCTACCTTTGACCTCAGAAATCAGAAATTCTGCTCTTCTGTATTTCTGAAAAATAATTGTTATAAAAGTTTTTGGTGTATATATATATATACTATGGATCAGTGGGAGTTATTTAAACACTTACAAATCCTTCCTTTGGAGAGGTTTCCTTCAGTTATATCTTTTTTTTTTTTTTTTTTCCCCAAAACAAATAGGTAAAATCTGAAGATCAAAATCCAACCTGACTTGTCATGCAAGTATCTACAGATTTACTTACAGAGAAACAGCATTTCGTTATGTATTTTTACTTTTGATTGTATCCTTAGATAATATTCTTTTAAGAAGCATGAAATAAATTTTCAGGAAACTGGTGTGACAAAAATATTTTTGAAAAAATTCCGAAGCTCAGAAGCCTGCGAGCTAAAGCTGAGTCAGTCCATGATTGGTTGATTTAGCACTGTAACTACATTCTATGTTTTGCAGACAAAAATTCTCTGTAAGTGAGAAAGGTGACTAGATATGTTGAGGTACTGTGGATCATTGCTGCTGTTCTTATTAACCAAAATAATTTATTATATATTTCCATCTAAAAATGCTGAAGAAGTGTTATAAATTCACGTAATATTATAATATTTTATATGAGATGTAGGTATTATTTTCTTTTCCTATTATACTTTTAACATCTCTGAGACTTGATTTCCAGCTTCACTCTTTGTTATGGTAATATACTCTTAATTCTTTGTTCTTTATTGCCTGTGAATAAAGAAAGCACATACAAATGCCATATTTATTAAGAGAAGAATAATTAAATCAAACTGCAATTAGGTGATGCATCCTTCTTTCTTTTACGAGATTTTAAAAACTTGTCAAGTAACATAAAATTAGTACAATCTCAAAAAAATCAAAGTCTAACTGCAAGACTTTAAGATTGCACTTCTGTAATAGTCTTAGATTATCTAGGATCAGATCATAGAAGTGCTGAAAGAGAATATATTAAGAATAGCTACTGAAATGCATCATCTTCTTTATTCTATTTTAATCAACTGATTGGAAAATATATTATAGAAATATGTATAAGTAAAAACAAGACATCTGTGCAATTGTGAAACACAGCTTAGTAGACAAAAAACCCCAAAAAACCCCTTTTACTCTTGCGGTTGCCAAGAGTCTTACCTGAAATTTATTATGATTATGGCATGTTTTACTTAGGAGCTGTAAGTGATTTGACCAGTCTTGTTAAATTTGATAGAAGTCTTGCCATTGACTTCAGTGAACGGTGGATGCAATTCTAGATCAGTTCTGGGTCTTGGTCTTAGTGGTGGTTTTCCAGTGAAAGACAGATAAGGCTTTCCACCTCATGTTCTGTTGGTACTCCAGAGATGAAAAAACCTATTTTCTTAGAGACTAAATATACTACCTAGTATGTTTTAACACATGTGCAGTTCAACTGTAGATTAATTCCTGTGTTTCCTAATTACTCACTTAAAGTACACCATAGCAACTCTGAAATTATTTAGAAATATATGATAACAGGTCTCTTGTGAGGATAAATGATGTGTATCATAGGAGAGCTAGTAAATACACAAACTATAAGTGTCAGTTTTTTACATGATGTTTCTCCTTTGCCCTTTAAGAGAAAGATATAGCTTGCTGTGGGGATTGTGCTTGTACTTAACAAATTCTTAATGTTCCAAAGCAGATGCTTTGGCTAAGGGGCAGGGATCTCAAAGAAAACTTCTGAAGTACATATAATTCAGATCTGTATTTCACTAAACCCTTCCACTGTCAAACCCAAACAACATTCCTGTTGCAGTTGTTGTCCTGCAAATGTCCTGTTCGGCCAAGGTAGCACAGAGGCAGCCCCAGCCTCTGGGCCAAATGAGCACAGACACCAATATGGTGGATGGCAAATGGCGTTTATTGATGTGCGACACAGCATTATATAGCGAGGGTTCGCAACGTCACTTCCGCCTGCTTACATCACAGGCTAAATGCTATTGGCTACTAGGAGAGAGGGGGTTTGTCTTTTCTTACAGCACGATATCTTCCGGTCGCCAGACCCTAACTACCACACATTCCCATCCGTCAAAGAAAACCCACTTTAAATTTTCTCCTAGGGTGCCTAAGGAAATTCCAGTTTCACTCTCAATTATATTTGAAAACTTTTACTTGGAAAATGTATTTTACTGAACACTATAGAGCATGGATTCCTTTAGTTTTCGATATCAGATGTTAAAGTTGGTTTGAGTTTTGTTCATTTTCTTTCTCTGCATATTTATACTTTTTATATAATAATGCTGAACACTGCACTGAACATCTGCTCTCCAGATCTTTGCATTGAAACATAGAGGTTTTCAGTAATATGTGGCACCCAATAATATGTTTATTAGCTCAAATCCAAATTGTAAATGCTGTTCATATGTAACTGTTGTTCAGCTGATTTACAGTGAAATATTCCTCATTTAAAATACATTTAAAAACTAGAAAATCAGAAATCATTTTATTGAATATTAACGACCATCTCTTTTTAATACTACTTAATAAATATATTTCTAAATAGCTCATCCATTGAGGAACTGCTAACTTAGTTGCATTGGAAGATACCAAAGCATTTTCCCCATAGTTTTATATAATCTCATATTGCATTTTCTGATGTGATTGCATAAAGTTTGAATTTATCTTATCTGAGTGCATGTTTTTCCCCCCAACTTTGTTTAAGTTCTCTTCATACTCACATATATATAAGAAGACTCAAGCTTAAAGCCAAATCAAAGATTTAAAGGCATTTCTAGGTATGTAAAAGGAAAGAGTTAATTTTATTGCTGTAGGAAAATTAAATATATATATATATTTGTTAGTCCATCTCCTGTCATGCCTTACTCTCTCCCTTCAAAAAGTAACAAATCTATCAGACAGAATTAAACACACACATACAAAAATGGAGAATAGAAAAAATATTACATTAATATGAATAGTCAGCATGACCTTTTTTCCAAATAGTACCTTTGTCAAGAGTATGCTCCTTTGCTTACAACGTATAAAAGACAATATTGAAGTAGAGGCTGTTAGGCAGAGGTGAAATACTGGCCTTATGAAAATTGGCAGGAAGTTCCCAATAATTTCAATGGAAGTACGAATTTTATTCAGCTCCGCACAGTTTTTGTGTAAGTCCTTTATATTTTGAGAATTACAACCCAGTTGCCCACATCAACTGTAATTAGGATATCTCTATAAATATTTTATACTACTTATTCATATTATCTGTTCTATATAATGATATCTGTATATATGACACTTTGAACACTAAATGTAGCAGTAATAGTACATGACTGATCAAGTAACAAAGAAGGTGTTATGGTCTTCCTTTGTATACTTGATTCATCCTGTCTGCTTTACAAATTGTGAGAGCAGCAGTGACTTGCAATAAACACTTTGAAATGACGTGGGAAGATAGCATTCATACATACTGTCACTCAAGTGTTGGAGAACCCTGGATTTCTGCAGTGAGTAGTTTTTATATATACTTCCTCCTCTTTGAATTCACAGGTTGTCTTGGGAGCAATCATTTCATAAATTAACTTTCCCGCTCTTGAATTCTGGTGGGGGAAAAATTGCTGCTAATTATTGTAATTGCATGTTTCAATCCATTCTGGAGCACCAGGAATTAAACTTATATGAAATGTGATGTGCAGACAAGTCCTGTAGCTTGTTAATTTACTGTTCTACTAAATCAGTATTTTGTTTTACTCTTCATGCTTGAACAGATTCATCCTGTTCTTGGCTTCAATTAGAACTATCTGAACTGTGTCTTACTAACCTGTCAGAATGAAAAATCAATAGTATGATTCCCTTTTGCAGTGGTAGTAGTTCTAAAGGTATTTACATGCTATGATTTATAAAAGAACTGCCATTAATTTATTGGAAGTGGTTTTTGGGGGGTTTGGTTTTTTTTTAACAGAACATGATTAATTGCAAAACAAATTGTGATTATCTCCTTTAGGGACTGGATTTACCAATACAAACATGATAATTCTGAGCACTTTCAAAGAGCATATCAATTCAAATGCCACAGAAAAGTTTTCCAAAGGGAGAATTCTTACTTAGTGTAAAATTAATATTATTTTAAGATGTCTGTAACAATATGCAATTCTCATCCTTTGAGCACCTGGATCAAAATGTAGATATTGTCAACTGTACAGTAGAATTAAAAAGATATCAAGAATATCTTTATTAAAGGCTGTTAAACCAGTGAATATGTTAACTGAAAATATCCCTTTCAGGAGTGTGAATTTGTTTTCATTAGCTGGCTTTGACATTGATGAAATGTACATATTTTTTATATATCTCTGTTTTTAAATGTGGTAATTTAATAAAGCAAGAATTTAAATAATAAAATTAAGTCCCAAAAGGACTGAAATTTTCACCCTAAATTTGTAAAGTAATGACCCAATTGTCAAATGCAATTGTATCTCCTAAAACTTTGACCTAGAAAAATCCACTTATAATCACATAACCTTATTTTTTTAATTCCTTCTGGATCACAAGACTAGATACTTTCAAATACCATCCACTAACTTAGGGATGAGCTTCTTTAGTCAGCCAATTTATTTTCTTAATCCTAACATTTGTAATTGTAAATTGTAGCTGACATATATTGCAACCCTCAGTACAGGCTGGGGTACTAAGGGATTGAGAACAGCCCTGCAAAGGAGAACCTGAGGGTACAAGTGAATGAAAAGCTGGACATGAGCTAGCAATGTGAGCTTTCAGCCCAGAAGCCACCTGCATCCTGGGCTGCATAAAAACAAGCATGGTCAGCAGGTCAAGGGAGGTCATTGTCTCTCTACTCTGCTCTGGTGAGACCCCACCTAGGGTACTGTGCCCAGCTCTGAAGTCCTCAGCACAGGACAGACATGGACCTGTTGGAATGGGTCCAGAAGAGGGTCACAAAAATGATCAGAGGGATGGAACTCCTCTCCTAAGAGGACAGACTAAGACAGTTGGGGTTGTTCAGCCTGGAGAAGAGAAGGCTCCGGGGAGAACGTTTTGTAGCTTTTCAGTAAATATGGGGACAAATTTTTAGCAAGACCTGTAGTAATAGGATGGGGAGCAATGATTTTAAAATAAAAGAGGGTAGATTTAGACTAGATATAAAGGAGAATTTTTTTACAATGAAGGTAGTGAGATACTGGAAGAGTTTCCCTTAAAGGTGGTAGAAGTCTCACCCCCGGAAACATTCAAGGTCATGTTGGACAGAGCTCTGAGTAACCTGATATAGTTGAAGATGTCCCTGCTCACTGCAGGGGGGCTGGACTAGATGACCTTTAAAGACCTCTTCCAACCCAAACTATTCTATGATTTTATAGTTCATAATCTGTAAAGATTTTGTCTTTCATCACAACAATTGTTTTAACACTCAGATTTTTCTGTCCACAGGAGCTGAGCCTGTCAATAGGTTGTATTCTTTTAGGTCACATAGTTAATAACATTCAATGGATCATGGACACAGTAAATAATTTTTATTTCTTTTAGAATTTGTAAATAGAACATTATGCACTCATTTAAAATTACTAATTAAAAAACCCCAAACAAACCTTAAGTATTTGTTTTAAAACTGAAATTAAAATATAATTTTAATATCATCGTTTCAGATATAGGCCTTCAGAAGTATGTGGATCAATATTCAAATAAGCTAGCTAAATATTACATTAGATTTTGTAAATCTTTATTGTCTATTATCAAAGTTAAAAGTATAAATTATTCCACTGACTTGTTAAAAAAAAACCTACATCAAATAATATTCACATAAACCCATCTATTTTATCACACAGTAAAGGTACATTCTCTTTGTAGATACTTCAACCTAGAAAGTTCTGACATCTTTGAATAGGCATAAAAATCCAAAAGCTAAAAGAATCATGTTTGTGTGTTCTCTAAGCTAAATAGCTAACCATATGGAAAATTAGAGACAGGAGAAGCTTCACAGCATATTGCTAAAGCAAGAGTGCAAATGAATAGTATATAGGGTTATCTGCATCAAAAGCCTCAGTCAGGAATGATGTGACATGTGTGTCTGCTTTTCATATGGCTACAGGATTTCATTTTCATATGCTCTTTATCATCTGTGACAATAATGCCATGCACTTAAGCAAAATCACACAAGCATATAGTAAGAGGTCATGAGTTTTGACCATATGCCTTGGGGAAGGAGAGCACTAAACCTCTGACTGGACCACAGAGGTTAAGAAGTTCATTGCTGGTTCATCTTGGGTTCCCAGAAACCTTTCTTCACAGGTTATTTCTGCCACTCCTTCCTCTTTAGGGGAAGGACTCCTCATACTCTTTGCCCACTCCAGTGTGGGGTCCCTCTCATTGGAGAGTCCTCTATGAGCTTCTCCAACGTGAGTCCTTCCCACAGACTACAGTTCTTCACAAACTGCTTCAGTATGGGTCCTTTCCATGGTGTGCAATCCTTCAGGAACAGACTGCTCCAGTGTGGGTCCCGCAGAGGGTCCCAAGTCCTGCCAGAAAACCTGCTCCAGTGAGGACTCCTCTCTTGGTAGGAACCACTGGTCCTACCAGGAATCTGCTCCAGCATGGGCTTCCCATGTGGGTCACAGCCTCCTTTGGGCACGCACCTGCTCTGGCGTGGGGTTGTCCAAGGGCTGCAGGTGGATATCTGCTCCACCATGAACATCCATGGGCTGTAGGGGGACAGCCTGCCTCACCACGGTCTTCACCATGGGCTGCAGGGGAATCTATTCTGGCACCTGGAGTGCCTCCTCCTTCTCCTTCTTCATAGAATCATAGAATGGCTTGTTTGGAAGGGACCTTAAAGATCATTACCCCCCTGCTATGGACAGGGTTGCCAGCCACTAGATCAGGTTGCTCAGGGCCCCATCCAACCTGTTCTTGAATGCCTCCAGGGATGGGGCATTCACAACTTCTCTGGGCAACCTGTTCCAGTGCCTCACTATCTTCTGGGTAAAAAATTTCTTCCTAATATCTAACCTAAATCTCCCCTTTCTTAGTTTAAAACCTTAGTGTCTGCAAAGTTGTTTCTTTCACATATTCTCACTCCTCTCTGTCTGCAAAATGTGCAGGGTTTTTTTTATTTTTTTCCTCTTCCCCCTCCTAATTATGTTATTACAGAGGTGTTACAACCATTACTGGTTGGCTTGACCTTAACCAGCAGCAGGTCTGTCTTGGAACCATCTGGCATTGACTTTGTCAGACATAAAGGAAGTTTCTGGCAGTTTCTCAAAGAAGCCACCCCTGTAGCCCCCCTGCTACCACAACCTGACCATGCAGACCCAATATAGGTGAAGTAAAATCGGTTTATTTCCTACTTTAAGTTGAAAATATATATAAATCTCAATATTATTTGCATATTGTTCTCTCTGTCTTCTGTCTGTTAATTTGCCCAGTGAGTTTTAACATTACTGTCCAGTTAAATAATCATAACTATAAGTAAGTTTGTTCATTAAATTTAAAGGACAGCTTTTACCACAAAGTATAAGCCCTTCACTATGAGAAAGATATTGAGGTGCTGGAGTGTATCCAAAGAAGGGCAACAAAGGTGATGAAGGGTTTAGAGAACAAGTCTTATGAGAAGCAGCTGAGGAAACTGGAGTTTTTTAGTCTGGAGAATAGGAGGCTGAGAGGAGACATTATCGGTCTCTACCTCCTCTGAAAGTAGGTTGTAACAAGGTGGATGTTGGTCTCTTCTCCCAAGTAACAAGTGATAGGACAAGAGGAAATGGCTTCAAGTTGAGCCAAGGGAAGTTTAGATTGGATATGAGGAAGAATTTCTTTACTGAAAGGGTTATCAGGCATTGGAACATGTTGCCCAGGGCAGTGGTAGAGTCACCATCCCTGGACCCATTTAAGAGATGTCTAGACATAGTGCTTAGGGACATGGTTTAGTTGGGGACTTGTCAGTGTTAGGTTAATGATTGGACTTGATGGTCTTAAAGGTCTTTTCCAGTCTAGGTAATTCTGTGATTTTGTGGTTGCCATTGCAACAGGCTGCCCAGGGAAGTGGTTAAGTCACCATCTCTGGAGGTATTTAAAAGACGTGTAGATGTGGTGCTTAGGGACGTGGCTTAGTGGTGGAATTGAGTTTTATGGTTGGACTTGATGATCTTAAAGGCCTTTTCCAACCAAAACAATTCTATGATTCTATACAGTTATATGTTTTTAACTGGAATATCTATTACATATTTTTTTTTTCTTCTTTTTTTTTTTCCTCTGTATTCCTTTTGTTCTCTACTGCTGAATAAAATTATGCCCGAGAATCATATTTGAGAGCTGCTATCTGCATACACTCAAGTTTCTTCTCTATCTCTGGCTGTTTCAATTCAAAAGAGACTTGAGAACACTTCGCATATACATTAACATACTTGTAAAAATAAGGACACTTGAAAATCAGAGGGAATTCTCTCTTAATTTGTCCAAAGAAGGGCATCACTCTTCGTCTGGATCTGATGGTTAGAATCCTTTCTGACCTAAAGATTTCATGTGACATCCATAAATGATAAACCATAGGTTTTTTGTCTTTATTTTCTTTGTTCAAATTTTTACACATTTTTCACACAGGTTATAGGATGTGTTTTTTGATATGTTTTTACTCAGTTATAAGAGGTCTGAAAGATGTAGTGGGCATTGTCATTATGAACTAAATTAGATTACAATCACAGTTGCAAAGCCTAGAACACTTTTATTTGCTTTCAAAATTTTAACACATTTCTAGTCGTTTTCATAATATTTCATGTACAACTTAATTACACCTCAGTTCTTGTTCTGATCCCATTAGTTTGCCTTATTAAACCGTACAAATGGAGAATTTAGATAACTATAAACACTGAAATGTTCTTAAGGTTAAAAATATTTTTTAACAATAATTTTGTCTTGGTATTGGACCTGGAATTGTTTAGACAATTTCCCAAACACTATTTCTAAAAAAAATGTTATTTTCCCTTTTCAGAAAACTAAGACAGAAGTTTATTAGTCCTGGAACTCATGAAAGATTTTCCAAAAACTGAATACACAGAAAACCAGAAAGAATAAATACTCAGATTGCCACCTAACATAATGTTGAAACCACCAGCTGCAACAGAGATAGAGCAAGACTTGAAAACTGATAACAAGAACAATGATAGTCCATTCAGCCTGTAAAACTGACTCTCTGTGGCCCGAGAGAAAACATCATAAGAAGAAAACATGTCTTATCCAGTTTGGATCATAGGATCACATGCCACAAATGAAATCTTCTTAGTCAAGGCATTTAGAATGTTAGGCTGAGCTCCAAATAAAATATTGGTTTTGTCTACAGATCTTGTAGCCTCTTTTTCTGTTCCTTACTGTTGTTTTCATTTACCAATGAATTCGTTTCCAGAGAGAGAGCATGAGTCAGTCATGACTCAGAATTCATTACACATGCTTTCAAGTAGAAAAAAGAAAAAAGGAGAAAAGAACAATTTATTTTCTGACTACAGCTGTCAGTGACACTGCAGGTTCCCCATTTTCAAGTGATGGTCACCTGTCTCACCACTGAGAGTGCTACAGATATGCCTCAAGGATAATTTTAACACAATTAACATTTTAACAACACAGAAGAATGTCGCAGTGGGAAGACTCGAGCACTCAA
>NW_010321129.1:0-8005 GCF_000700745.2 Antrostomus carolinensis
AAAACCTTATCTACAGTCAGAACATAAGAGTGATAATGCTGGATCAAGTTGGACAGCCATGTAGTATAATACTGTACATCTGAAAGCCACCGCTATTGGATGCTGAAGGAAGAGTGTAAGATCAAGGGAGCACACAATGATGTCCCTGATTACTTGCCCAGACTCCAGCAATTTATAGGTGTTGTGTCTTTTCTTTTTAATAGTTCTTAATTTAATTTTCTTCCATGATTTAGCAACATTGCATTTTACATTACAGTAAATTTGATGATGGGACATAGCTTGCCATAATCCTTTTAGTCATTTCTATATGGAAAATATAGCTACAAGTAGAAGCTGACATCTACCTCAGTTATGATCCTATCTAACCTCTTGTTGCAGCAGAGAACTTTCTCTTACAGGCACTTGACTCAGTCTATTTCTCTTTACATGATTTCCTTGTATAAAGTACTGTTCTTTTTTACTTACTATGGTTTGCTATGATCAAAAAAGGCAGGAGGGATGACAATATTTCAAAGCATGACAAAAGATTAGGTTTTTCTGCCTTTATTTTGTGAAAGGTGATAAAGTAAGGGAGAGTTCTTTTTGGAAAAGATTCTGTCACCACATGTTCTTTTTTTACAGCTTTGAACTTTAATAACAGCATGGTTACACAGCTAAATACCTTTCAGATTTCAAGTATTCAGTCTGAGAATCAATATTTTAGTGTTGGATTTTCAAACCTATTCCTCAAACCTCAGGTCTTAGAATAAAAACCCCTAAACAGTTGCATGATATAAGGCACATCATATTGCTCCTGTCTTGAAATGTTATGAATCAGGGTTTTTTAAAAAGGATTTTGAGTGTGTCATTGTAACTTTTCTTAGTTACAGTTAGTTAGTTAGTTTTATTTTTGAAAAATCTGTTAAAACTGAAGTTGTAACATTTTTCACAAGTGACTTTCTGGGTGTCTTTTTGAAAAGCAAAGCCATTATTTTTTCTTCAGCCAACTGGCTTTTCAGGAATTGGTATTCTACTGTATAATATTGTACTATATAATGCATCTAATGTGCATTCTGAGCACATGATGCTTGAATATAATGTAACAGCAAAGTCTTCCCTCTACCTTATTGTGGTACAGCTGATCTTATTTTTTATTTTTTTTATTTTTTTAATAGGGAAATTCAGTGTAGTTCATTGAAAGTATTATATGGTAAAGACTAGGAGGAGTGAAGAGTAATGCCTAGTTTTGGAAGTCTGCTGTGTCATCTTTGCTTAATCATAACAAATAAGTGTCTGTTGCCCTCAAAGTCAGTATTTACTGACAGTCCAAATTAGTATCTTGAGGATTGCTTAGGAGCTGGTGCATTTTGCTAGTGATGGTTGTAGTGGGCTAAATTTAAAAAAGTAAGTAAGTCCATAAAACTGCTCAATCCCTTCTGAGCAAGATGTGACAGAAACAGCACTAATCCATGTCATCAATAGCAGATATGCCGCTCCTTGAGTGAAGTTCAGACATTCATTTCGGTATTGATAAACCTAGTCGTGTTGATTATGGAATGTTTTTGAAGGCATACACTTGCAATTTTGACTTTGTTCCCACTACTTCAAAAGAAGCACTATGGCTATGCAGTCAGAAGAAGATTGCTTTGCTTTACTTTGCTTTGGTTTGAACTCCCATAAATACTAATTCAGTCATGGAATAAGAGGGCTGACTCTAGCGGAGTTATATCCACATTTACACTATTTGGCCCAAGTTAGCTGATACAGAGAAAAAACATGTTGAACAGTAAATCTGTTTGAAAAATATACCTCACAACCCACCACGGCCCAAGTTGCCAGCTGTAATGTGGAACGGGGAACTGGAATGAGAGACACAAATGTTCCTAGGGCAGAAAATCTTAAAATGCTTTGGGATTCATTCTTTCACAAAAAAAAAAAAAAACAACACACCCTCTTTCTGTAACTTCAGTTAAGAATCTTTATTTTTTAATACAAATAATTCTTTCGAGTAGAAGTAAGGAGAAAGCAAATATATTGGGGCATGCAGATACCTTAGAGACTAAAGATTACTATATGACTAACATGACCTTCTGTAAGTGAGCATGAAAAATGTGACTCCCGGATTTTGCACTGACTAGAATGCAAAACAGGCTTTGTAGCTGGAAAAATACATTATCAATAGCAGAAGTAAAAATCACTGCTGCAATCTAATGTAACAGTCATTGCAAAATAATTCTTGAAGCTGTCAGAAACAAAGGAAGGATAATTTCTAACATGTGTATAAGTTATTTGAAATGCCTCTAGTAAATGTTTGTACTTACAAGAAAAATGGAATTTAGGCCCATTTGTTTGCATTCATTCTTTGGTGATATTGAATCATTTTGTTGTTTCACTACATTCAACCTGTTTTAGGGCAATCTTTATGTTAGTTGCCAGACAACACTTTAAATTAGTTTAGGCAAGTTGATAATATTTGGTTGTATTTTATTTACAGAATGTGTTTGATTTATAAATAGCTTTGTTATGAACACCATGGCAGATATAACCTCTATTTATGATATTTTTTTGAGTTATATGAAACAATTATTTTACTATACTATGTAGAGAAACTATAAAACCACTTACCTACAATTTGATGAAATCCTGAAATCATTAGGAAACTCCTTACAGGCATCAGAGAACCTGCCAAAGCCAGTGAAGAGTCTTACCACATGTGGAAATTGTTTCCTCAAGGCAGGCAGCTTTCCAGTTTGTTGAAAATGATCTGAAACAGTAATTGTGATTTCATGTTTGCTCATACCCCCTTTGCATTATTTTATAACCTGTGGAAATTCTGGACGGTAGGAGGATACTAAGGCCCCTGGCTTTTGTTTGCAGACATTTTGTGGGATAACTAAAGATCTGGAGCTTCTTCTTTGCTGCCATAGCTAACACTAATCTAAAGGGTTGTAGTTTTCAGTTTAGAAAATGCACAGGGCTGTGAACAGCAGTGGCGTAGCTGCTTCCCTTTCTGCTGTTCCTTGTGTAACTTCCAGCAGGGAGAGGAACGTACAGCCAGGACGCTCACTGCTTCAGCGGTTGCAAGATGCCCCATTTGCAAACATTGACCATGCAAGCCTGAATCCTAGTTTTTAACTCCCTAAAAGACTGCTATGGTGTGGTGGTCTCACTTGGCTAGCACTTGGCTAGCAGCCAGACACAGCTGTTCGCTCAATTCTGCCCCTGCCCAGGAGATGGGGAAGAGAATTGGGGGGCAAGGGTAAGGAGACTCGTAGGTTGAGATAAGAGCAATTTAATAGTTGAAATAAAATAATACTGATACTAAAATAATAATGATGATAATAATAGTAGTAAAATATGCAAATGAGTGATACACAGTACAATTGCTCACCACTCGCCAACCAAGCCCGGCCCATTCCCAGATAATGATCCTGGAGGAACGACAATCCTGAACCGAAACCGCAATCCTGGAAGAGCGAGAGCCTGAGCGAGAGTCAGAGAGGGGCAAAAGAGGAAGAGACCCTCATTAATATACTGAACATGACGAGATATGATATGGAATATCCCACTGGCATATCCAAACGCCACTTTAGCTTATTAATTTAAATATTCCTCTCCCCCTTAGATCTTGTGCTTGAAGACTAACAAAATGCTTCCAGTGAGGGAAATGCAAACACTGGTGTGTTATCAGTGTTTCTCTCATAACAAATCCCAGGCTGAAAACAGAACACAGCACTATTCTAGCTACTAAAAAGAAACTTAGTTCTGTCCCAGCCAAAAACCAGGACATATGATTTTGAATGATGCTGAATTCTCAGGCTCTCTCTACTCTAGTAAATGCATCTTGAGGGTCATTCTGTGGCACTGAGGCCAACAGGAGAGGAACAGCATGTTCAGGGCATCACAGCCTGGCTCCATGGTCACACACACTCCTGGGGAAGTGGTTAGAAGGATGTCAGCTGGCCCAGGTGGAAGCCATGACAGCACAGACATCCTAACCATTTCACAGTACAGACAGTCAGATGATCAATTATTTGATAATTTCAGAACTTGAGTCTCAGCTAATAGTTATTAGCAATAATTTCTAAACTTTAGCTTTGCTTTGTATATTACATGAGTATTCCAGTAGAGTAGATGTGCAGCCTATCACCTACTGCATACCTCAGAGTAATGTTTGGGGCACTGAGAGCTGGCTTTAAAATTTGCCAAGCCTGTAAGGGTGAAGTCTATCATATTGTTCAGTCACCAGAAATTATTATTTGGACTTCTTTTTTTTTTTTTTTTCTTTTTTTTTTTTTTTTTTTCACTAACAGCCTTTAGGGAAAATGTGTTTATTTAAAAATATATCTGGAGGAACTATTCAAGGTTAAAAAAACCCACAAACAAACAAGCTATACCCCAAAGACATAACAATAAAGTCTTTCCTCGTTTATTTCAGTGTCCTGGCAGGTAACAGGTTAAATAACACTCTGCTTTCTGCCCTGAAGTCCCTGGCTTGAGTGTTTTTAAGAGGCATTTTATCTGTTTCAGGTGCTAAAAATTGTCCTTGAGCTGCTCAAGAGTGGATGCTCCAGTGACTAGCTCTCTCTCGATTCTTAAGTAAAAGCATTTCTTTCCTCTTTCCTCTTTCCTCCATTCCTCCCCAAGTTCCTCTTCTCTCGTCCCTTCATTTCCTATGAGAGACAGGGGACACTGTTGGTGGCTGAGTCATTTTCTTCTCTGTTACTGTTTCTTGATAAACATTTTAATAGATATGTATATATATATTTTATACAAACACAACTATATGTGTGACATTTCATATATAAACAAACATACATATAAAACCACAAACATATACACATACTTATGAAAAGCATTATATGTATAAAATGACAGATATATGTACCAAAAAAGTCCTGACTTCACGCTTCTCCTGTAATTCATCATCTAAAATGAAGACAACATTTTGTATAGCATATAATGAGGAATATTAAACATGGGAGCTAATTCCTTTGGCTTGCTGCCATGTTTCGTCTGTTCGCAGGAGCCAGGGCAGGTAGGAAAGAGCAGCTAGGTGTGCACGAAGAAGACACCCTCATCCACCTGTATCTGCTGTTAGTTTAGGAGCTCTTTCTGGGCACTTTGTAGGAACTGGAATGATCCAATAGACTGGATGAAGACTGTGCTGATATGAACAGAAGAATAAGATGTAGGACTAGATAGAACCTCCTTCTGTACCATATGTTTAGACTACTATAATGGGAAGTTTTGAGATACCAGGAGTTCTCCTCCATTTACTGGAATTTTTGGAAAACACCCCAAATTCACTCTCTCAAGTAGAAGTACTTAGTACAAACTTTTTAGAGTTCATGTCACTGTAATAATGGGTATCTAAAGAAATGTTCTGTTTCTTTCAATTCATTAATGAATTTTAACTTTCGAAATACGAAAAATCTTCTAAGTGGTGAGCTTAGTTGCTTCTGCAGATTTCCTGAAAAGTGTTAAATCACATTATTAAAGAACCTCAGAAGTGCTGAAGTGTTAGAAATTACTTGTATTTCTATATCTCTATCTTAAAACAGAAGATATGCTTTGAGAAAATTGTCTGCCATCTTATTGTTTTTGTTTGAATTCATAAGATGTGGCATAAATATGTGGCCATAACAAGGGTGAAGCATTTAAAGCACTGAAAATCTTTCAGTAGGGATCTAGACAAGCCAAATTAATTTGTCTTGCAATTGTAAAAACTATCAAATGCTATTAAAAGAAATGATCTAAAAAAGAATCCCCTTGGGAGTGGACGATCTCACAAGAGGGGCTGATGTGGCGAAGGCATTTCCAGGGGCAACTGTGGGCGATTTAAGCGACTCCTCGGGGTGCGGTGACCAGGGCACGGGGCGGCAGTTCACGCAGGGAAGGGCACTGCTGCCCTCAGTCACTGTGATCAGTCACTGAGATCAACCTCCGGAGCCAAACTGTCCCCGTGGTGTGGCAGTTCGGCTGATCGACAAAACTTAGAGTTTGGGGGTTTTTTTTAAGCCCTCAGGAGCATAAATAGCCCATCAAGGTTGAACAAAAGGGTTGTGGTGAGTCATCTGGAGGTATCAAAGAAGTTTGAGCCGTTAATCACACAGGCAGGAACAGCCATGGTTGTTGCCCAAGTCCTTATAGGGGACTTCAACCTGCCACATGTCAACTGGGAATACCACATAGCTGGTACAAACAGGTCCAGAGGATTCCAAAACCAGCTGGACAACAACTTAGTGGTTCAGGTACTAAGGAAACCGACCAGGAAAGGTGCCTTTCTTGACTTAGTCCTTATAGGGGACTTCAACCTGCCACATGTCAACTGGGAATACCACATAGCTGGTACAAACAGGTCCAGAGGATTCCAAAACCAGCTGGACAACAACTTAGTGGTTCAGGTACTAAGGAAACCGACCAGGAAAGGTGCCTTTCTTGACTTGTTACTCATCAACAGAGAGGGTCTTGTGGGTGAAGTGGTGATTGGTGGCTGCCTTGGCCAGAGCGAACATGAAGCAGTCAAGTTCAAAATCTATGGTAACAGAAAGAAAACTACCAGCAAGACCTCAACTCTAGATATGAGGAGAGCAGACTTCAGGTTGCTCAGGGAACTACTTATTAAGGACCCCTGGGATAAAGCTTTTGAAGATGCAGGGGTCCACCAGTGCTGGTCACTTTTTAAGTACCACCTCCTAAGAGCACAGGAGCAGACCAACTGAAAATGCCAGAAATCAAGCAGGCGAGGCAGAAGGCTGCCTTGGCTAAACAGTTATCTTCTGCTAGAACTAAGGCAGAAAAAAGACAGTGTATGGCCAGTGGAAGAAAAGTCAGGCATCATGGGAGGACTACAGAGATGCTCCTCATCACTGCATGGAGGAATCCGTGTAGCTAAAGCTCAGTTAGAGTTGAAGCTGGCTAGTACTGTGAAATACAATAAAAAGGGCTTTTTAAAATATGTTAATAGCAAAAGGCAGACCGGGAATAACATTGGCCTGTTACTTGATGAGCATGGTCACCTCACAAACGGGGACACAGACAAAGCAGAGACATTCAGTGCCTTCTTTGCCTCATTCTTCAACACTGAGGATGGACTCAGGAACCCCCAGAGCCCAGGGCTAGAGAACCATGACTGTGAGAATGATAAACTCCCTACCAGCCTCAAACTTGTGAGGGATTTGCTGCTCCAGCTGAATCCCTATAAGTCAATGGGGCCTGATGGGATCCATCCGAGGGTTCTTAAAGAACTGGCAGATGTCATAGCAAGATCTCTCTCAATGATCTTTCAATGGTCTTGGGAATCTGGAGAGGGCCCAGTTGACTGGAAGCTGGTAAATGTTGTCCCAATCTTCAAGAAGGGCAACAGGGAAGACCCTGGTAACTACAAGCCTGTAAGTCTCAATTCTGTACCTGGCAAAATTATGGAGAAGATTATTCTGGGAGTTATCGGCAAATATTATGGAGATTATTCTGGGAGTTATTGAAAACCACATGGAAGGCAATGCAGTCATTGGTTCCAGCCAACATGGGTTCATGAGAGGAAAGTCGCGCTTAACAAACCTAATCTCTTTCTATGATAAGATTACCCACCTAGTTGACCAAGGGAAGCCAGTTGCTGTAATCTTTTTGGACTTCAGAAAAGCCTTTGATACCATCTCTCACAGTATCCTCCTGGACAAAATGTCCAACATACAGCTGAATAAACACATACTGCTATGGGTGAGCAACTGGCTGATGGGTCGGGCTCAAAGGGTTGTGGTCAATGGGGTTACATCAGGCTGGTGACAAGTCAGTAGTGGAGTCCCGCAGGGATTCATCCTGGGGCCGATGCTCTTTAGTGTCTTCATCAATGAATTGGATACAGGGCTTGAAGGACTGCTAAAAAAGTTTGCTGATTATACCAAATGGGGGTATAATATATATTGGGAGGTCCTGTGTACACTCTCGAGGGCAGAGGGGCCCTGCAGAGAGAGCTGGATAAATTAGAGAGCTGGGCAATCACCAACTGTATGAATTTTAACAA
>NW_010321129.1:8238-17531 GCF_000700745.2 Antrostomus carolinensis
CATGAGCGAGCAGTGTGCGCTGGCAGCCAAGAGGGCCAACCGTGCCCTGGGGTGCATCAAGCCCTGCATTGCAAGCTGGTCAAGGGAGGTGATCAACCCGCTCTACTCTGCAGTGATGTGGCCTCACCTCGAGTACTGGCTGCAGTTTTGGGCACCACAGTATAAAAAGCATATAAAGCTACTAGAGAGTATGCAGGGGAGGGCCACTAAATTGGTGAAGGGCTTAAAGGGGAAGCCATACGAGGAGAGGCTGAAGTCACTTAGTTTGTTTAGCCTGGAGAAGAGGAAACTGAGAGGAGACCTCATTGCGGTCTGTAACTTCCTCACAAGGGGAAGAGGAGGGGCAGGGGCTGATCTCTTCTCTTTGGTGACCAATGGCCCTTTGTCCTGTTGCTTGACCCCACTGAGAAAGGTCTGGCCCCATACTCCTGATGCCCTTTAGGTACTTAGAAGCATTGATGAGGTTCCCCCCCTCAGCCTCCTCTTCTCCAGGCTAAACAGTTCTCTCATCCTTTACTCATATGGTAGATACTTCTCTTCCCTCCTCAGAGGAAATGGCAGGAAGATGTGCCAGGGAAGGTTTAAGTCGGCCATTAGGAAAAGGTTCTTCACCCAGAGGGTGGTGGAACACTGGCACATGCTCCTCAGGGAGGTACTCATGGCACCAAGCCTGACAATATTCAAGAAGCATTTGGCCAACACCCTCAGACACGTGGTCTGAATCTTGGGATTGTCCTATGCTAGGGCAAGAGTTGGACTTGATGATCCTTGTGGGTCCCTTCCAACTCACAACACTCTATGATTCTATGAAATGAAAAAACATAGATATGGGGCAGGAGACAGGGCACTGAAATTGTCTTGTGAGGTAACTCGCTTGAATTCTAATTTCCATTAGGAAAACTGAATTATTATTGTGTTCCTTCATGCTCAGGAGTTGGTAAATATGTTAACATATTTTTTCCCAGGTTTTTATGCGTACCCACTTTTAGACTTAATTTCGTTTTTCTGTGTTATTATCTTTAGGTTGAACTAATCAGAACTTAGAATGAAAAGTAAATTAGTTCTGCATTAATTGTATGGCTTCATAAAAAGAATAGAAAAAAGAACTTATTTTATTCCACTCTAGCTGTTCTGAAATAAATGTCCAGTTTTACAATCTCTGCATATATTCAGATTTTCTGAATATTTTGAAAAATATGTATCTTGGAATTGCTATAATGTTTAGTTCAGTACAAGGAGATATTTCAAAAGGCGAAGTATTGGTGAAAAAATATTTGCATCAGAGATAAGAATAAGCAAGCCTCTGACATGGCCTCAAAACATTACAGTGCCTACAATTTATTTTAATTTTTGTGATGCTGTTAGGATTATTTTAGGAACATTGTTAGACATGTGCTTAAATTTTATTTCTAATAATGCTGCTTTCTGATCTAACATGTACAACACAATCTTGAAAACACTACAAAAATGCATGTCTACGTGAAAGTACATGTAATACTATTGTGCATACACTGTGAAGCAGATGGTATTTTCAGTAAGTTACTCATGAAGGATATGCTTTGCATCACCACTTGATAGAGTTACTTATCTTGTTTGCTAGTTGTATCCTATTAAAATCTCTTTTCACCCTTTTGTTCTTGGTATAATTGTCCAATGGGATAAAATTAATTCCCTCAACCATATGTGTTATGCAGCGCAGAGATCATAATATGATTTTTTTTTTACTTTTTTAAAGTAACTTTTATAATTTTTTTCCTGTATATAATTCATTATTTAGTGAGCATATGGTGGTTGAAATCCTGCAACTTTTCTTTTTGACTAGTTTTAAAATTGATGTCACCTCTCTGATCATTGAAAATAAGAGAGATTCTCAGAACTATTTGAGAATGCCTTATTCCCTAGCAGTGTTTTCAAAAAAATTCTATAAATTAATTTCATATCATCTAAACATATCATTCAAGTCACTAATACGATATTGAGCTGTATTGCTGATCTCAATATGTGACTTCTAGCACAAAGAGCAACAATCTGTCTAATAATGAACAGCTAAAATTGTAAAGGCTATATAACAGGGCGATTTGAGAAAGGGACACTATCTGGGAGGTTTAGCTAAATAGGAGTTTATTTCTGTACTTGAAGGAAAGTCTTAGAAAATGTATGTTAGTGCCTTGACCAGATTGTCCGCTGGTTGTGAAGTTCATTAGGTTGCCTCTTACTGCATGAGTGAACCCAGAGGCCGGAGCAGTTTGCTACCTACAGATCTCTGCCAGAAGCAGATCTTAACCTGCAGGACCTGTTACCTGCAGCAGTCACCTAACAGAGTTGTTACCATTCCCAAGCAGAAATAACGCACCCTTTCCAGCTCTTCTACTTGGAATGACAGATTTCAAGCTCAGTGTCATCCTCCCTAATTAGGAGGCCTTGAAGATCTTAGCCTGGGGGTTGTTCAAGCAAAAGGCATTCTTCAGCACAAACATCTTTTATCTCCAAAACAAGTATGTTTTCGTGGCCTAACTGCAGTTAGTTATTATAGAGACACACATATTTAGCTTTGGGCAAACACTGTGAGCAGCATTTGTATTCAAGACAATAAGCACTCATCAGTGTAAATTCCTGTCTACTATGCAAGGTGCATCTTTTGATCTTTTAGAAACAGCTGGAAAATTGGATGGTATTTGCAAAAGTCTTTCAGCTGAGAAATGTCAATAAAATAATCGTGTTGAGACCAGTACATGGAATTGACTTCTTGGAGGGGCCACAGGGATGGTTACAGGTGCAGAAATGAATTGTGTAGCTCTTGATTACATAGACCGAAGTTCATAGATGAGAAATTGAGCACAGGCTCAGCATCTCCAGGCTGTACCACAGTTCCTCATTTGATGTGGCAAATTGGAGTGGAAATACCAGGATACGGTCTTTCACACTTTTTAAATGCAGTGTATATGGAAATGCTTTGTAAATACTTTGCCTTCAGCACACTAGTAAATACATAAAGGCAACAATGAAGTGTGATTGCACCGTTATGGTTGGTGCATGTTAACAAATGGGAGTAAATGCATAACATAATTTCCTACCTAAATATTCCTTCACAGTCTGGCTCCTCACAAATACTCTTCCTCTGCAGATTTTTGCAAATTTGCAGTATTTAATATTTCTCTCTGCAGGTCACTGCTCCCTATCCACACTACTTCCATAAATAAATAGAAATAATTGCCAGTGGTTTAAAAGTATTATCATCCATCTATTGCACATGTTTGTTGTTAAGCCATTAACTCCAAAACATTGCTGTTGTTTTATTTTTTTTTTAAATACATCTGGAAGAAGCAATCTAATGAGTGTGCGTAAGTCTTTTCCCCTCCTTCTTAGATGCAACATTCTTCAAAGTTTATTCTTCTAATAATCCTATAAAAATGTCAGGTTGTTTGTGAAGTACAAATGCAAGCGCTGTACTCAGTGCAATATTGCAGGATTGCCAGGGTAAGCTGGTGGTTCATTAAAAGGCTGGTTTTAATGTAGGAGAGAAGTAATCAAGAAGTGGAAATGAGAAAATAATCCAAATGGAAATACAGAGGGGAAAAAAAAGGCTTAAGGGAACATGTAATAGCAGTGCTTCCTTGCTAAGAAGGTGAGTGTATCATATGTAGGAAGGAGAAAGTGGTAGATTGGTGAGTCTCCTGCTAGAAATACAAAATACA
This sequence comes from Antrostomus carolinensis, assembly GCF_000700745.2. Classification (NCBI taxonomy): domain Eukaryota; kingdom Metazoa; phylum Chordata; class Aves; order Caprimulgiformes; family Caprimulgidae; genus Antrostomus; species Antrostomus carolinensis. The sequence continues at coordinate 11,934 of NW_010321129.1, forward strand.
GGTTTTCCCAATGTCAAATTAAGGTCTTCAGTTTTACTGGTTGACATGTGTCCTCTTTACTGTTCCTGGAGTAGCCAGCAGCATGTAGGAATTTAACAGTGCTTACTTGAGCTGCAGAGGAGCACTTCAAAATAATGTCTGTTGTTTGCACTTTAATATCTTCCTGTAATTTTCAATAAAGTATTTCTCAGGAAAGGTTCCTTATTCAACGGCCACAGAGGAGAGACGCTCATGATACTGCAACAGCTGCTGAGAATGTAATAGACTGCTGTGATTTCTCTGTCCTCTGTTTATCTCTCATCCAGTCCAAAGCACCTTTGACTGTTTTGTAGTTACAGGTACTGAAAATGTGTAAAGCAGCATAATATGTTAGGTGCAGTTTAATAATCCAAAAAGACAAACTGCATATTTTAAGCAGCTGAACAGAAAGAGATCTCTGTCATTTCTAGAGTTCTCCCAGGCATTAGCTGATTTCGCTCATTTGAAGTTTACTTGATACTTTGTTGCTCACTTAGGAAGTGTATACATCTTTCAGTCTGTCCTTTATAATTCTTCTTATACATATAGGTTTGATAATAAGAAACAGCAAATCTAAATTATTTAAATGTGATCTTTGGGGTAATTTAAAAGAATAATAATAAAAAAAAATCAGAGTCTCTTAACTGTGCTCTTTGACATGCACGTATCCAAATAGGACAAGATCACCTACATTCCTTGAAGTTTATTAACTGAAGTGGTATGCTACTAACAATGACACTTCCGAACTTGATGTTATTGACAGTGGCTTTATTACTTAACTCAATTGTTCAGATTTGAGTTTGGAAACTTTTGTCTGAGTTTGTGAAAAAGTAGATGGAAATTAGAGATTATACTAGGAGGAATGAAAAAAGGCCAACTTTATTGGCTTTTAAGGTTTGGAGGTTTTTTACAAGACAGAGTGAAGGAGAATTAGGGAGTTTACATTTGCTGGCAGATGTCATACAGGATTTGCCATTTTCCAACTCCTAGCTTTGTGCTAAATTTTGTTAAACAAATACTGCTTAGCTCTCAGTTTGCAATTTTGAGCTGTATTTTAAATACGTTGTTGCCAACTCTTTCTGTGTATAATCTTACAGGTTTATGGATTCTGTGGAAACCCAAACTATGGGAAGGTGAGAAACAGAATTAGTCATTCTACAGTTCCCATCTTGCTGTGATTCCTTGCCACAACACATTCTCCTTGGGTGTGCAGTGGAAGAAATAGCATTAACACCCTCCCGCAGCTGTCTGGAGAGTTTCGCCATCAGATCCACATCTTCTCTGAATGATGCTGCTTTGATGCTAACTAATTGTTGCATGGACAATTATGGACAGAGTACTTGTTTTAAAAATCTCAAACAAACAAACAACAAAACAAAAAACCCCCAAACCTGACAACTTTGGCATAGGGTGATTCTTGTCTTGGGAATGAAGTCACCCAAACAGTTGATTTTTGTCTGGGTGGAAATGGGAGTCTACATTGCAAGGTTCTTTGCAATGGTATTGCTAGATTGGACGAGACTCCCCAAACCACTCTTCTACTAGCCTCTGGTACTACTTGACCACTCCAGTGCATGCATGGTCCATTTTCAGGAGCTATCTTAAATGATGTAGAAAACATCTTCTAACCATTTTAAAAGTATGATCAAAAGACTGTCCTACATGAACATTTCTGCATCTGGCAAGTTTCTACAGGTTAATTTCAAGTGGCTTACCTATGTACGATTTGATCAATTTCCCAGTAGGAGCTGACTGGGACACTCTACTCAGGACGTTAATCAAGACATTTAAGCTCACAAATTGAACAAGGCATGGCAGGAGCTGCCTGGGGGAATCTCTACAACTCTCTGAAATTCCCACCTGGAGAGCTCCTGTAACTGTAACTCCTCAGTCAAATAATTAATCATGACAGAAGGTGGCTCAAAGTTCAGTCACTCACTTAGCTTCAAGTCAGTCCCTTGTTTCCAGCCAGTCCATTAGCTTATCTGTGCAGAAAGCTGACCTGGGAAGTCCTGGGCCACGCAGGGAATTCGTGACTGGGTGTGTGCATGGGTACAGCCGTGATACCCAGCTGCACCATGGTTGCAACTGTGGACAAACTTGAGCTTCATACTTGAAGTTTACCTTCCATAGCCTGTGCCACGAAAGAGCAACGCAGGAGGTGCCTCAGCTGGAACACACATGGAAAGAGGATAATCGTGGGCCTTCCTGCTCCCCCAAACTCTGTTACCTCCCGCAGACTGTGACTTAGTATCTGCAACCAAATTACCCCTCTACCCACAAACCCAAAATATTTTTTCTTCTTCCACTTACTGATGATGTGACAGTGTTTCTATTCTTCCCTGCTGAAAAAAAAAAATCAATATCCCACCAAATTCTTGCTTTAGGGCCCTGTGGAATAAGGAAAAATTCTGAATTCCTGATAATATTTGCACTGGCATTATTGGAGGTCTATCTTTGGATTTAGGGGATTAATTAGATAATAACCTGTGGTTCTTTTTGATAAATTATGTGAAATTTGCCAGTTATCAGTAGTACAACAGAGCCTAGTGGGTACAGAAAACTGTGGGAAACAGCAGTGAAGTCTTTTACTGCCTTTATGTCATTAAGAGCATGCCTCCTCGTTTGCCTTCAAAATAAAATTTGTATTAAAATGTCCACACAACATCACGCAGAAAACCTTATGCTATAACTCTTTTACTAGTGAGAACTGACAACAACACAGTTCTCAGGTCAATCACCAGCCTGTCTGGTTTGCTTTCATAAATTTAAAATACTTCCATAGTGCCCTGCAACAGTTAGACCTACTCTCCCATGTCCTCTTGTGTCAGTGAGGATATTTCAGCCATCAGATGAAGCTTTGTCTTGAATCATCTGTCTGAACTGACAGCTTGACATCTAAAATGAAAGGTTGTCCCATCAGAATAAATATTTTAAACATATATCGTTCAGTTTAAAATTAAAGTATAGGGCCAGCACTGGTTTAGAGAGCGCTTTTTTTGGAGGTTTTTGGGTTGTTCTTGTTTGTTTTTATTTCTTTTAACTTTTACTGGCCCAGATAGGTTCACACTTACGTTGTTATTACTATACTTTAGCAATACCACTAGATGTTTCTTTCCCACCTCTTCCATTCCTGCAAATAAAAGATTAAAAAAAATAAAAAGAAAAACAGTTTTATTAGTGTCACACATTATTTTATGCTTGCCTGCCAGTCTTTTAGTAGTGCAGAAAAGTCAATGTGGCTCCTCTAAAGTTCTTGTGGAGGTGATGCACTTTGTAATACGTTATTCCAGACAACTGTCTCCCTACTGAAATTTGAACCTCTTTTTATCTGAGCCTTTATCAAAACCTCTGAATTCCCCTTTCCTCGAGGATACTACTTAAAATGACAATTCTTTAACTGTTAGATTGGTGACAAGATGCCACAGATGGAATATTTGGTATCTCAAAAAATAGTTTGCAAACCTTCTACCCCTCTGGGAACATTAGCTCCTGTTTACTACACTGAGCTTCAGAAACAGCTAGTAACATGCTATAGCTGAATTATCCTCAGACATGAATGCTGGTTAAGTGCATGCCTTGCTGTCAGCTATTTTAGTTGACAGTATTTTTTTATTATTTTTTTTTAATCTGAGCAAAATTTAAGTTTAACGTAACCTGGGAAGTTGACCCCTTCCTAATTGGCAGATATGCCTGGGAAATACTGTAGCTTGTGTGCCAGAGAAAGAACACAAAGACTGCCAGTGAATATGAATATAAATTGATATGAACTACCACACATATTTGCCTAGATTAAGAGTATGTCTATGATATATTTAAGCAATTAACTGCGTCTCTCAGTTTCTGGTCCAAAGGCCTTTATAGATTTGTCTTTCTTGTTTTGCTTTGTGTTGTTTTGTCTGACGAATCTCTTTTTATTTTTTTATTTTTTTTAATAGATGATTCCAGTCTTGCTGCTCTGTCACTAATTGGTTTTCTTGCTGAAGTAGCATGATCTAAAAGTAAAACATTCTGTACTTGAAAGAAAGACCTCTCATATATGCTTCACTATTGCTGGGGACATACTGTCTTAAATTTTTTGAAACCTATACAAACCTTTAATTGCCAAAATCTTTTGAATTAGTGCAAAATATATTCAATGGTCTGTAGGGCTTTTTCCGTGATTGATTTTTGCCTATGTACTTCTAATGTCTTGTGGTATAGAGATACTACATCTTGGTGGCCCAGTTATACAGCATTTTATACAAAACGTTTCTAGTGTCCCACATTTCATAACTTGGCTCATAACTTTTCATAAGCAGGTTCAAGCTCACTGCCTGCAACCAGAACTCCTTGCATTCATTTGCTCCCCTCCTCCCCTACTGCATGTCATTGGGGGCCTCATGTGCCATCCTTCTAACTCACTGTTTTTCATCCTAAAGAAGTGCAGCATCTCCTCATTTCCTGCCTCTCCCTCCTGCATTGGTGGTGGTTGTTCCTTCTGCAGGGTGAGCAGCTCCATGTATGCTTCCATCCCCACAATGCTATGTAAACCCCTTCCCTTTGCTTTTCACCCTCCCTACCTCTTTTCAGGTGTTCTCTTTGCTCCCATATTGGGAGATCCACAAAACTTGAATGTGCCTCCTGATGGCAACTTTCCTTGACACAGATCCTGAGTCTCTCTCAGCCAAAAATCTCCTCTTCCACACCTCCCTGGTGATGGTGGCCATGCAGGGTAGGCTTTCAATATTCATTCAACAAAAGGAAAAAGAGTTTTCTTTGGACAACTCCTTCTTTTCTGTCACTCTTCCTCTCTTTTGTCCATTGGGAAGGGGAGACCAAAGCCTGTTTTAGTGCCTTACTTCTAGTTTTAACTAAGACACAGTTTTCCTTACTGAATGGAACTTTTTTTTCTTTAAACAAAAATCAAGACTCACATTATGGATACAAAATTTAAGATATAACTTCTTATCTATACAGTAACTTCCTAAAAATCATGGAAATACCAGAAATATAAGCAAAAAGGAAGGCTTTATTATCCAGCTATGCATATATTGGTTAAGCTGTTTTCACTGACTGATATCATGTGAGTAATACTATTTGAATGAAATTGCAGTTGTTTTTCATAAAGAAATGGAGGAAATCTGGTCTAGATTGAACAGCCAGAAGAAGAGACAGAGTAGATTAAAACTGTACGAAGCAGAAATCCATATAGAGTGATAGGAATTGATCAGACACTTATTTCCAGAAACATGAAAACACCTCCCACAAACACCTCTATACTTGCAAATACACCACAGAAAATATATCAGCATATACTACAGAACAAACTTTTTTTTTTTTTTTCTTTTTTTAATTGGTGGAAAGGCAGTTGCTCAGCATACAGATAATCTAAAAGTGCAATAAAGACATTTTTCCAAGGCTAATCTAATCTTGCATTGACATCCCTGTACAACTATACTGCATAATGGTAGCTCCTGCAGAAACACTGAAGCCGGCAATATCTCATACCAGCTCGGGAATAATGGAATATAACTTGCAATTAAGTAATTTAAAAGCAATGCAGCTGCATTTGCATGATGCCATATCCAAACTGTATTC
>NW_010321129.1:17549-20855 GCF_000700745.2 Antrostomus carolinensis
CTGAGCAGTGTTCTGTCTTAGGTATAATGTTGCATTTTTGTTAGGACATGTGCGTCATGCTGAACTGCCTTGTGCAGACACAGGAGCTTGGTCAGCTTTAGCTTCAGGACTTTAGTTATCTGCAGCGTGGTGGAAGGATGCCCTGTGGAGTCCCTTGCTTACACGCAAGAAGAGTACTTTCTCTGACTCTAAAAAAAGATGTATTTATCGAGTGAGACCACTGAGAAGTCTGAGTGATAATGACTGCCCTTTATTTTTGTTTATGATGAATTATAAGTTATCAATATTCTCAACAGTTAATTGCTGTTAAAAATCTCTGAGTCATCTAAATCTGCAAAGAAACTTACTTTCTGTGCTCCAGCAGAACATTCATCTTTGGTCAACTACGTTTGGGCAAGACCTTTTAGGGCTGAAAACGGCAGTATTTTTCATTTACAGGACAATGTCCCACTGGGAGGAATCACCAACATAAATACTGTACTGGGAAAAAACTAAATTGTAATTGTTGCTCCTCATGTTGATATTAAGCTTTGCATTTGTCTTCTCCCCCCTAAATCTCTATTCAAATTTCTGTGCCTGTCATCAAGCATACAATGTACAGAATCTTGTAACACAACAAACTGGTATGTGAATCGAGTTGTGCAGAGAACCCGGCTGTTTTGCTGGGAGAGCTGTTCCTGAAGGACATTCCAATTTGTGCATTGTGCTTGTATGTAATTCTGCTGCAACTAGACAGATGGGTGGCTATAAATGAAGTATCTTCCTATTCCCTCTGAGACATATGCGGTAATGTCCTTCTTTAGATGTTCTGTCATGGCAGTGCACACAATTAGCTACAGAGTATTAGTTACTCTGCAGGATGCAAATCAACATCTTTCTGCAAGTGTAGTAAAGGCACAAACCTATCAAATGGTATCAAGACACCAGATTTTCACATATACCCAGCTTGTATTAGTGATTTGGTTGCTCAACAGCTGAGTCAGGGGGAAATAGTGTAATGAATGGACAGTCTTATGTTTATTTGTAATGAACCACAATTTAATGTTTTCATCTCCTTGCCCATTTAAATGCAAAAGAGCACATTTCACTTTGTAATGAACCACATACACTGATGTACAACTTCACTGAAATATCAATTTCTTCCAAAGCTTCTTATTGAGATGTAATAGTTTCACAGTGGAGACTGACATTGTGGTTAAATACCAGTAAGGATCTAAGTCAGAAGTAGACTCTGCTTTAATGTCCTTTACACAGAAAAGAGAAATATATCCTGCTGTTAAATTTAATATTTTTTCAACCTAGAGGATTTCCCTGAAATTCTTTGTGACCTCAGCTATACCAGTAGGTGTCTGGTTATCTGTTATGAGATTACTGGGTAGACTGCTTTAATTAAACAATACATGGGCTTGATTAAACACCTTCATCTGATATGTGCGTATAAAGAGAGACCTGATCTCTGCCAAGGATCATCCATAGGCTGAGGATCTGTCAATTTTTTTCTTAGACATGAAGTCTAACTCATTTCTCTTACAAAATCCTGCTTTCAGTCTGAACGCCCCATGGGTGCCTTGCTCCCCTGAGAATCAGGCTCTAAACTGGGACCTAAAACCCCAGGACGCGAAGTAATTTTGGAAGCACAGGTGGCCTTCAATAGCCTCTTTAAAATGCTTACCTTTCCCAGTCACTGTGCAAAAGTAGAAATGCTACTCAGACTTATCTTATTGTGAGCCATGTTGTGGAAAGATCTAGATCACTCTTCTTTCATCAGTTCTGTCTTAAGCAGTTAGTCATCTCACATTTCTCAGACAGAATAAAATCAACAACTCTCTGGAGGAGCTATTTGCTCTGTATTGATTATAAGGTAGCATAGGGATGACTGGCTAGACGAAGGTGTCTGAAAGCTTATTGTGTAAATTAGTGTTTGATAACCTTACCCTTAAATACAGCAAAACCTTTTAATGATTACAGGCTGTGTCTTCATAATCTACTTTATGTTAGCATTTCACTCAACAGAAAAATACGTTTCTTCTAAAGCTTGGATATGGCTCTTGGAAGGACTAAGTCACCAGTAATTTTTAAATCATAATGCAAGTCCATAATTTTCTTTGTTCGCATACACTTTTTTCACTGCATTCAGGCAGTACCCATATCCATAAAGAGAGCTTCCTCTCACCTGCTCCTCGATAACAGTTCTGTATGTTCACATCTGCTTTATTTTAAGCTTTCTCTTGATATGTGATGAAGCACCACAAATTTGCATCCAAATCTTACAACTTATCGCATGTTAAGCACTTAGAGAAGACAGACAATATTATCTTGTTGACAATCCACTTCTTTCCTATTTCCACAAGAATTTTCTGATGAGCCTTGATAGTACTGTAAAAGTAGGAGAAAGAAAATATATCCACAGCATTTAAAATGAAAAGGCTTTTGAGAAAATGAGTCTTCAGCGTGATATGCCAGGAAAGATCTTGAGTGCTGGCTCAATATTTCTGGAAATCCAGAAAACTGATCTTTGTATCAAAGTCAGATAGAGACCTTCTACAGAAGTGCAAGCCAAATTTAAAGATACTTCAAGGAGTCTGAGAGTGCATTAAGCAGGCTGTGTAGCTATCCCTGCTATACTCTCCTGTCACAGTTGGAAACGTTTGGTTGTGTTACTTATGATAAATTTTAGAGTGATTGTATTTTCCAAGCATTTTTTCAGTCATTTACTAAAAAATCTGTTAGAGTTGTGGGGGGTTTTGGTTTGTTTTTTTGTGTATTTGTTTGTTTGGTTCATACCTACTTTGCAGCAAACTTGCATTTGTTTTGGAAGAATTTTCTGGTTTGTGATTGCTGGGACAAATAGCCATGTCTTCTGGAGCACAAGTGTTGCTTTCAACGATGAATTATTTGTTCTTCAACTTAGGGCAGTGTTTATGGTTGTCCATTGGGGTAACTATTGAAGGGTTAAGGCTTTAGCATTACCCCACTTGAACTCAAGCCTGTTATATTACCACAACACTGCAAAATTTCAAACCATCTGTTAAGTTCCTTCTGAGATTCCTGACTGAAGAGAGTTCTTGAAAGGAAATAAAGCTTACCCTGGTCCCAAGCTTCTCCCAACTTTGATGACACTGAAAGCCATTTAACAACTTAAGCATTACCATCATCTTTTGTTGGTTTTTCTTCTCTTAAAAAAACCCCGAAACAACCCCCCCCGCCTCAAATCCAGATTTTTACTGTAAAGAACCATTGCCTTCTCATGCTTTTCCATTCTTTTGCTGTCTTCTCTAATACATTTGTTCAGCTCTGAAAAGGTCT